>NC_091449.1:6951787-7190403 GCF_964237555.1 Oryctolagus cuniculus | reverse complement strand
GGGCGGGAGTGGACACGTGGAGACCACGGGCCCCGCAGAGACAGCGCTGACCCCTGCAGTGAGGCCCCAGGGCAGGGAAAAACCCAGAGACTGGTGGGCAAAACTGGAGACACACGCGCACGTGTACGCACACGCACGCACAGCTGCGGGTGGGCAGGGCCCCCGAGCTTGGGCATCCGGCTGGGGCAGGGATGCAGCCCCAGACTGCGCCCCCGAGCGGTGATCTTGAGAACTGCACCCATTGACATTTGGCTTTTCCGCGGTGGCTCCCCAGGGCTGGCTCTGTGCCCCCCACTTCTCTCTGGGTCTCCCCGTGTTTCCAAGTCTCGGCCGCTGCCCCCTTTCTCGTGTCGCCCGTGTGTCCCCTAGCCCTCAAGGTCCATTCTGGTTCTCCTCCCTGGCCCCGTCTCTTACCCGGCAAGAGTCCCTGATGTCCTGGCCGCCGGCACAGAACATGCTAGGGTGGTACAGGCCGGGGAAGGAGTTGTGGCAGAACAGTTCGGACACCACGGTGATGGTCGCACACTGCAGGACCTGGGGTAAATTCCCTGTGACAAGGACACTGGGTCAGAAACGCCAGCTGGGCCGGGACAGTCGCAGTCGGAGGCGGCCCCCCGTCCCCGGGACTCACCGTCCGATAGCTGACCCCAGCCGGACACCAAGCAGTTGGTCCCGGGGACCGGGCACTGCGAGGCGACGCGGATGGTGCGGACGGTGTCGGATTCCACGGCCGCCTTGTTCAGCTTGATGAGCATAAGGTCGTTGGCCAGTTGGGGGTCGTCGTAGTCCGGGTGAAGCACAGAGAGGTTGGCTTCGATCATCTGGCTGCCCGGTTCTTGGGCTGAGAGGTTGTGCAGGCCCAGCCCGATGGTGTAGGATCTGAGGACGGCGGGCAGACGGTAACCATGGCGACCGCCGGCTCTTCTGCACCCCAAACCGCTTCAGCCCCTAGTAACAGGAGTGTCCCGCCCAGGCCCCGCCCCCTCTCCCACGAGCCACGCCCCGGCCAAGGCCCCGCCCTCTGCTCCAGCCTCCCCACTCTCCCTCGAGCCCCGCCCCCGCAGGCCCCGCCCCTCGCTCACTCCTGGAAGCAGTGGGCCGCCGACAGCACCCACTGCGGGTGCACCAGGATGCCCCCGCAGAACAAAAAGCTCCCGTCGAACAGCGCCGCCTGCCAGGGCTGTGAGTGCGGCCTGCACTCCTGGCCGCCGGAAATGAGGATTTCTTTGGCTTGGGAGAAAGCACTGGAGGCTGGCGCGCCGGCTTCTCTGGGAGGAATGGCAGCTCCTGGGGCAGGGCCAGGACCGGGAGAGCGGTCAGGCGGCGCGAGCAGCGGCCGGGGCAAGGCCGGAACGGGCCGGCTCCAAGCCGCAGACCCCTCGCCTGACCCCTCTTGCCCCGCAGCCACCCCCGACGCCGTGCTGGACCGCCCGCTCCCGTCATCCCGCGCCCCGCGCCGTCCCTGCAGGCGTCCGCGCGGTGCTGCTCACCGGGGCAGGTTCACCGCTTCCCTGAGACCCCACAGCGCCCCAGCAAGGTCCATGCCCCCCAGTGCCACACCTAGCACGCACCACACACAACAGAACACGCACTGCACGCACACGGCGCATGCATCACACGCCACACACATGTCACACGGGCGCACACACACATGTGTGCTGGGGGCTGCGCTGGGGCCTCTCCCAGGCCCTCTGAGAGAGGGGAAGAGAGAACCGAGCCCGGCTGCACCTGCAGCTCAGACTGCAGCCTCCAGGCTCGGCCCCAGCTCGCTCAGAAACGCGCAGGACACAAACTCGGTACCTGAGACCACGTGGACGGCGCAGCCCAGGAGCCAGGCCCAGATGGCTGCTGCTGCTGCTGCTGCTGGCATAGTTACGGCTGCACCTGCGGGGAGGGAGGGGGTGCCGGTGACTCCCCGACCTCAGCCATCTCCGCCGCCCCAACCGACCCTCCCCATCCGAGCTCAGAGAGACCCCGAAACCACGAGCTGGGGCAGCACTTGGCCTCGGCGCTGTGATAGGAGTGGCCCCGGGTTGCACGCACGCCCTGCTCCGGGCTCTGCCCGCTGCCTGCTGGGACCAACCCCCGTCTCCCCGCAAAGAGGCACTCAGCAAGCAGCTTCCCAGACACACAGAGAGGTTAAGCGACTTGCCCAGGGTCACACAGCCTGGGCCCCAAGACCCACCCTGGTCTGAAAAACCTCACCACACACCGTGCGTGAAAGAGAGACGCGAGAGGGGCTGAGAACGAAGAGAGGGATCAGCAGGGTGCGCCGCGGTCTGGGTGCCCGGGCTGGGGGAGGCAGTCGTCGACGTGGGCGTCTCTGGGACCCTGGGTCCCGCGCTGTGCTGGGCTGGTCTCCTCCTGCCGCTGCCTCCTTGGGAGCTTATGAGTGTCCCGGGCTCAGCCCGCCTAGCCCGGGGCCGGTGCACATTCCGCGCAATCATTCTGGCCACACTCCCCCAGGCTGCCCTGGCCTGATCAGAGGAGACCTGCGGGGAGACCCGTGGTGCATTCCTGGGGCGCCCGGCCCTCGGCCCGCGGCTGTCTCTCTACCCTTCCCGGAACTCCTGTCGCCCAGGCTCCGTCTCCTGTTGCCTGCTTCTCTCTGACCCTCTTCCTCTGAGCCTCCCCTCTCCCTGGCTTTCTCTGCACCTTGGAGACTCTCTGTGCCTCTTGGCTTGTGAATCAGAATGGCTTCTGAGCCCCCGCAGACCCCCCGGCAGGTCCCCCACGCTGGCTGCCCCCTTGTTCTGCACCTGTCTCAGGGCCTTTGCACCAGCCCCTGTGCCTGGTACCGTGCCCACGGATGCGCACCTTTCTTTTCAAATCTCTGCACCCAAGTCCCTTTCTCAGCAAGTCTCCCTTCGCCTTCTCATTCTTTCCTTTAAAAATAAAAGTGCAATTCCCATAAAGTAAAGTTCACCTGCTCTGCGGATTTTGACAAACACAAGGGGTCTCCAAGAAGTTCGTGAAGAATGTGTGTCGTGAAGAAACCGTGCGTGGATCCCAGAACTTCCTGGCACCAAACTACACTCGTCTTTTGATTCCGCTCCTGCACACATTTTTTGAAATCTTCTCCACGTGCGGCCAGGTTACCACTGTCACCCCCACATTCCGCGGGCCGTCCCCCAGCCCCTGGCGGCCACTGGCCATGGCAGTGCGGTGTGAGTGCGGTGTCTCCATCCCGTTCCGATGCTGGGTAGGATTGCGCCGTAGCCGGTGTCCTGGTTGACTTCGGCCCTCACCCTCCCCCACCCCGAGCCCCCTTACTGTTTAGCTTATTATATATTATTTCTATCCATCCATGATGGTTTACCAACAGCATAGATGGAGGTCTCATGTGATTTATTTTCATCAGACTGATGTGCTGTCACTCATACCTTTCCGTTCCAGAAAGGGTGAGAATCTTTGCCAGTGCTCTTATTTGTATTTTATGTTTAAAATTTATCTATTTACTTCTTGGAAAGCAGTTACAGAGAGAAGGGGGAGGGGAGAGATCTTCCATCTGCCAATGCACTTCCCCAAATGGCCGCAACAGCTGGGGCTGTGCCAAGCTGAAGCCAGGAGCCTGGATCTCCCATCCAGGTCTCCCATGTGGGTGCAGGCAGCCGGATCGGAAGTGGAGCAGCCGGGACTCGAACCTGCACTCATGGGCGATGGTGGCGTCGCAGGCTGCAGTCTAAGCCCACTGAGCCACCACGCAGCTTATTCGCGGGTTTATTCAAAGCCCCTGGACCCACGCCGAGCACAGGGTAGGCGCTTGGTCAGTGCTGCATGGATGACCGTGTGAGTGAAAGGTGTCTGGCTCTTGGCCATTGTATGCCTCCGTCTGGGTTTCTGACATTTCCAGATAGTGTGTGTCTGGATCTAGTTCTTTCAGATAGAACACACACATGCACAGACACACTCCTGCACACACAGACACACACACACACACTCCTGCACAGACACACACACCCCTCTCCGTCTCCTCTGTGTCTCTGTGGCTGGCTCTCCCACTGCCTCCCCGCCTGTCTCAGCCTGTGGCTGGGGTCGCGCCGGGACTCTGGGCTGCAGGCTGGCGTCTCCAGGCTGGGTCTGAGGTCCAGGGGCCTCTGGGAGCCACCAGCCTGTGCTGTGGCGTCCGCAGCCTGCACCCCCCGCCCCCCGGGGCGGAGTGCGATCTTGGGGTTTGGAATGCAGACCCGAGCTCAGCACTCGCTTACGGGAAAGGCCCGGAGAGGAGTGACGTCAGCGGTGGCGGGTCAGACGCTCCCGGCCCCAATTACGCTTCTGCAGCCGCAGATAAGGCACCGACGAGGGCGCGCGTGCCCAGAGACAGGGGCGCTGGAGGCGGCCTGCAGGTGTGGCGTGCGTCTCCCTCCCCCACCCGGTCACGCCGGCCCCGGAGCGGGAATCTCACATCAGGGAGTGCGGGGCTCAGAGTCTGGGGGTCTCGGGACACGCGGGGGCTGCCGCGGCTTGGACGCGATTTGTCCGGAAGTCCCTGTGCTTCGTCCCCTCCACGCGCACCCCTTCACGGGCAGGAGAAGCCGAGGGGGAGGAGGCTGGGTCGCTGGGGTGCTGAGCTGGTTCCCGGGGGACCCCAGCATTCCCAAGGGAGGGACCTCCTGCGCGCTGGCTGCCTGTCTCCCCCTCCCACACCTCCCGCACAGCCTGAACCCCTGGGCTCCAAAACCCCCAGCCCGAGCAGCCTCCTGTCTCCACACGCCTCCACCAGCCACAGGTGCCTTAGCCGAAGCGGGGAAAGCCGACCCAGCAGGGCACTCTGAACCCAACAGAGGGCCAGCAAGGCCACGGCGGCCGGCCTGCCTGCCCCCTCGGCTGGGCGTGGACACCCTTGGGGATGCGCGGCTGTTTGCCTTTTCTTCAGGGCAGGAGGTGCCACAGGGACCCAGGGGTCACCATTTTGTCCTTGTGTGCCCCTTACACACAGGAGGCCACCTGCAGAGGACCAGTTGGGGAGCAAGTTCATGGCTCATTTTTCCTCTGATCATTAAATACTTAAGCAGTTAAAAGTAGGTCTCCTCCAAATCACCATATTAAGATTGCATTTTTATTTCTATCTCAATCAGAATCTATTAAAATTCTATATGCTTTAATTAGTCATTGAGTTTTTTTTTTTAAAAGATTTATTTATTTGAAAGGCAGAGTTGCAGAGACAGAGAGAGAGAGAGAGACGTCTTCCATCTGCTGGTTCACTCCCCAAATGGCTGCAACGGCTGGAGCTGAGCTAATCCAAAGCCAGGAGCCAGGAGCTTCTTCTGGGTCTCCTACGCGGGTGTAGGGGCCCAAGCACATGGGCCATCTTCTACTGCTTTCCCATGACATAGCAGAGAGCTGGATCAGAAGTGGAGTAGCTAGGACTCGAACCAGCACCCATATGGGATGCCGGCACTGCAGAAGGCGGCCCTACCGGCTATGCCACAGTGCCGGCCCCCGTAAATTAATCTACGAACTTAAATCTAACAATTATTCTAACTTAATAATATCAATTAAAATTTGTTATACTTTCAACATTTATTAAAATCTAAAATTCATATTG
Source organism: Oryctolagus cuniculus (assembly GCF_964237555.1). Lineage (NCBI taxonomy): Eukaryota > Metazoa > Chordata > Mammalia > Lagomorpha > Leporidae > Oryctolagus > Oryctolagus cuniculus. Next base: position 7,184,855 of record NC_091449.1, on the reverse strand, counting down.
TAATTTAAGATGATAAAATTTGCAATTAAAAAAATTATTAGATCCCCCGATGGGGACTCAGAGTGGAGGCTCCAGGCCGGGGCTCAGCGCAGCCCGCAGCGCGCACCGCAGGGCGCACGCACCGCAGAGAGTCCAGCGGAGTGGGGTCCTAGGGTGGGGGCGGCCGCCGTGCACCTGCTCCACCATCTTCGTCTGGGGCTGCACAGCCGTCCCCAGCTCCCGGGCGCCCACCTGCGCGCGCCCCACGGCCCGTCGCACCTTGGGGTGGGGGCGCGCCCTGCGGCTCCTGGGAGGGGGCGGAGGCGCCCTGCGTCTGCGCAGTGGGCAGCAGCCGCCTCGGGCCTCCGCTCCCAGCGGCGCCCTGCACCTGCTGTGTCCCCTCTCCCCTTGCCCCTGAGGCTCTGGGTGTGAGGGCCATCTCTCTGCTCCACGGCTCCTCTCTGGCTTCCCGTAGAGGGGCCTGGGGCGAGGAGGCTCCCCTGGTCTTCAGAGGCCAGGCCCCAGCCCATTCCCCAGTGGAGGGCGGTGCGTGGCCCCCGGCACACCCACCTTCCTTCCACCCCTCGCCTCATCCTGCCTGTACCAGTCCTCTTCGGGGTACAAGAAAAAACGGCCGGCGTTTGAACCCCTTGGCCCTTACGCTGGGAGCTGAGTGTGTGTAGCGAGGACAGACACGCAGGCGGCAGGGTCACCGGTTGTCTGGGTGCGGCCGGGCTCCCCCTGGCGGCCACCTAAGGGGGCTGGGGCTGCACCCCCAAGCCCTGGCTGCTTCCCCCTCGGCACACGGGCCCTGCCCGCCCCCTCCACGGTTCTGGTCTCCACGGTTGTGGTTCCGGCTTCCCTGTGCTCACACGCGACCTTTGCACAGCTGTGTTTTGTTCAGTGCTTCGGTCTGCCTCGTTCCTCTCCACTCGAGGAGCCGCTGGCAGAGTGGGGCGGGGGCGGCCGTGTCCATGATGACAGGTGTCCCTGTCCCGATCCCCCGTTCTTTCGGGGAGGGGCAGTCATTTCACGTCCCAGCCTGTCCCCCTCTGGTTTCCCATTTGCAGTTGCTTGCATAAAAAGTATCTTTTTCTGGTTAAAGAAATTACTACAATGAAAACCTTATAATAAAACAATTTAAAAATTTATTATCGCTGTATATACTTGGCTTTAAAAATGATTTATTTATTTATTTGAAAGACAGAGTTAGAGAGAGAGAAAGAGGTCTTTCATTTGCTGGCTCACTCCCCAAATGCCGCAATGGCCGGAGCTGAGCTGATCCAAAGCCAGGAGCCAGGAGCTTCCTCTGGGTCTCCCACGTGGGTGCAGGGGCCCAAAGACTTGGGCCATCTTCTACTGCTTTCCCAGGCCATATCAGAGAGCTGGATCAGAAGTGGAGCAGCTGGGACTCGAGCCAGCACCTGTATGGGATGCCGGCCCTGCAGGTGGCAGCTTTACATGCTAGGCCGCAGTGCCACGGTCCCCCTTTTTAAGATTTATTTATTTATTTATTTGAAAGAGTTACACAGAGAGAGGAGATCGTGAGCGCTTTTATTAAAACTGTTGACGTACCAGCATGTGATGTGGAAGAAGGCACACCTCCGGGAGCAGGTGCGTGGGCTTTTTCTCAATTAACCCGACCTCGGGCACCAGGAGGCTGTGCTGCCCGCCAGAGGTCAGCGTGGACCCCAGAAGCCGCCCCCACCAGAAGTCCCGGGCGGGCCCTGGCCCCTCATGGGCTGGCTACAGGTCACTCCCACCTTCCTTTCCTCAAGCCTGGTCCCTTGATGGCACAACTTGCAAGATGGCTGGGTCGTCCAGGGCCCCGAGCCCCAGAGCTTCTGTCCCCATGGAGCTGGGGCCAGAGATCAAGTGCTCATTTCTTAACATTGTGCCCAACAAATACATGAAGTGATGCAGGTGTGTGCGTGTGTGTGCATGTGTGTGCATGTGCATGTGTGTGCACCTGTGTGTGCATGTCTGTGTGTGTGTGTGTAGGGGCTTGCATTTTCCCACTGTGGCCGCCTGGGTTCCCTGGGCAGGGCAGGGCTGCAGCCAGAGCACCTGCAGCTCTGAGAGTCTGACCTTCGGACACTGAGCCTGGGGATGTCGGGGCAGAGCGAGAGACAGTGGAGGACAGTGTCAATTAGAAGATGGGGTGATGGCGACAAGAGAGGGGGAATTAGACTGAGCACAATCAGGGTGATGGAGGCACAGAAGTAGAATGTGTGAGAGCCAGTAGGGGGCAGAGAGAGAGAGAGAGAGAGAGAGAGAGAGAGAGCGCACAGGCATCCTCACCCCATTCACGCACTTGCTTGTCCCTGGCTGGCTGGGTTCCCACCTGTGGCTGCTGCTGCTGGGAGCTACATCGGGGCTTATCAGCAGCTCTAGCCAGCGTGCTGCCCTGGGGCTGGTGGACACACTTTTCCCAGCAGGCAGACACAGCAATGTCTCAGCTCACGTGGCCGCAGCAGGGACCAGGAAGGGGGGAGATGCGGACGCGCGTCCCAGCTGCCCTCCCTCGGGCTGGCCCCGTGGAGTTCGTTTCCCGCTTGTGCTGGGATGGCTCTGCTGTTCTCAGCTGACACCTCGGCTGGTTAACACTCCTTTCTTGGAATGATCTAAACCAACCCCCTGTCTGCTGCTTCCTGCAGACGTAGCTGTGCAGACTTTCCGCGTGTCTTTCTGTTCTAATGATTTTGATACTCCCATTTGGATGTCTGGATTCACTCTTCCTATTATGATCCATTTGTCATCGATACTCCCATTTGGATGTCTGGATGCACTCTTCCTATTATGATCCAGTTGTCATCATGGAGTCCTGAGATGGGTGTTTTGGAAACGTTTCAATTTATTTATTTCAGAGAGAGAGAGAGAGAGAGAGAGATCCCTTTTGCTGGTTCTCTCTCCAAATGCCCACAAAAGCTGGAGCCGCACCAGGGCCACGGCTGGAGCCAGGTTCTCCATCCCATTGCTCGAGCTGTCACTGCTGCCTCCTGGGGTCTGCACTGGTGGGAAGCCCAGGTGTGGGCCGTGGGCAGGTGAACCTGGCGCCTGCACCCCAGCCCTGTGGCTGACTTCTGATTGTGATTTTTCTATTCTTTATGCTGTTTGGGGTTACTTGATTTTGTGGGCTTTGTTTGTCTCCATTTTTCCTTTTCATTTTGTTTGGAGTTTATAGACTTGACTTCTATTCTTCAGTGGTTGCCACTGATTTTTTTTAAAAGGATTTGTTTATTTGTTTGAGAGGCAGAGTTATAGACAGAGAGAGGGAGAGACACAGAGAGAGGTCTTCCATCTTCTGCTTCACTCCCCAAATGGCTGCAGCAGCCAGAGCTGGGCTGATCCAAAGCCAAGAGTTTCTTCCGGGTCTCCCACATGGGTGCGGGGGCCCAAGGGCTTGGGCCATCTTCTACTGCTTTCCCAGGCCACAGCAGAGAGCTGGATCGGAAGTGCAACAGCTGGGACTTGAACTGGCGCCCACATGGGATGCTGACACTGATTTATTTATTTATTTAATCATGCATGGTCATCTTAACCAAGTCGAGAGTGAAAGAACTCTTTACTGTTTGTCTGCTTTGCTTAACAGTCAAGGACCTGAGAATACATTAGTTTAGTTATTTATTTATTTTTGACAGGCAGAGTAGACAGTGAGAGAGACAGAGAGAAAGGTCTTCCTTTGCCGTTGGTTCACCCCCCAATGGCCGCTGCAGCCGGTGCACCGCGCTGATCTGAAGCCAGGAGCCAGGTGCTTCTCCCGGTCTCCCATGCGGGTGCAGGGCCCAAGGACCTGGGCCATCCGCCACTGCCCTCCCGGCCACAGCAGAGAGCTGGACTGGAAGAGGAGCAACCGGGACAGAATTTAGTGCCCCGACTGGGACTAGAACCCAGGGTGCCGGCACTGCAGGCGGAGGATTAGCCTAGTGAGCCGCGGCGCCAGCCAAGAATACGTTAGTTTTTAAAAAGTTTTTATTAATTTGAAAGGCAGAGAGAGAGAGAGAGAGAGAGAGACAGGTCTTCCAACGCTGGTTCCCTCCCCAGATGCCTGCAATGGCCATGGCTGGGCCAGGACTCCACCCTGGTCTCCCATGTGGGTGGCAGGGACCCACGTACCTGAGCCGCCCACGGTGCACATCGGCAGGAAGCTGGCCCTGGAAGCCGAGCTGGACGGAAGCCGCCCCGGCCAGGACCCATGGCAGTCATCTCCCTGCTCCCCAGTACGGGCTGACGTATTTGTTGCTTTAGAAATTTGCACGAGGCACCCTTAGCCACCTTACAGCCAACACTTGGGTGGCGTTTGGGGCACTCACAGCGCTGAGCAATGGCCGCCGTGGCTGGGCTCCTGGTGCAGGCTGGGAAGCTCACCCCTCGGATGTCGCAGGGGCAGCTGGGAGTGCCCAACGCCTTCCCTGCCCTCGCTGGCTCGTGCGTTCCAGACGGTGCTCGGGGTTTACGCGTCCTATTCCTTAGTGTGTGTCTGAGCAGGGAGCAGGTGCCCGGAACGGGGGCAGGGGCAGCGATGCCGCCCCCATCTCCAGGGTGCCTGGTGGTCTCCCACGCCGGGAACTCACTCCCGGGGGTGGGATTCCGTGCTGTGCCCACGCTGGAGCTCTCGGAACTCACTCCCCGGGGTGGGATTCCATGCTGTGCTTACTCAGTACCCCAGTGCACGCTGGCTTCGAGTGCCTTTGGGACCCGTGGCAGCTAGCTTGCGCATTTGCAGGTGTTTTTGTGTGCAGGCGTCTTGGTGGCAAATCCCCACGGTTTCTGTTTCTTGCAAACGACTGCATCTCTCGCCCTGGCTCCTGCAGGCTCGCCAAGGACAAGGTGGGGCTTGGCGGGTAGGGTTCTGGAGCTCCTGGGGCCGGTGATCCCCCTCTGCTGCTGCCTGGAACCCGAGTGTTTGTGGTTGCTCCTCCCTGTACCTGAGTCGTTCTCTCTCTCATCCCTTCTCCTGCCTTCTCTTTGGGGCACTCTGTAATTTATCTGCTATGTGTCTAGACAACGGTTTGCATTATTATCTTGCTTGGAATGCATTAGGCTTCCTAAGTCCACGCTTTGAACAGTTTTGTCCCGGTTTGCAGTATTGTTTTCCCTCTGCTCTCCTTGTCCCCTCTGGGGGAATGACCAATAAATAAATAAATAAATACTTTTTTAAAAGTCCACAAATATTGATTTTTATAAACTTTGAATCTTGATTTTAATAAACTTTGAATTCCACTTGCCGCAAACTTTTTGCAAGTACCTTCCTGCATAAAATTGATGTATCTAATTCCACGAACGTTTGTCAGAATATTTGCTGATTTCCACTCTAGTTGTAGGGTGAGCTGTGGGTTCTGTAGAAATGCCCTTTTTAAAGCCAGACCCCTGGGGAGTTTCTGGGCTCTGTCGTGGTTTAAGCTTGATCACCTGTGGGCAGACAAGGTGCTGCATGTAGCGGACCCCTGGAATGTGTGGGCACGTCCTGCATAGCTCAGTGCCTACCTCATTTCTGCAAATGCTGAGTGTGGTTTGTTAATTGAGGTGTACTTCAAAACATTCCTAGGGGCTGGCACTGTGGCATAGTAGGCTAAGCCTTTGCCTACAGCACCAGTATCCCATATGGACACCGGTTCAAGCCCTGGCTGCTCCTTTTTGGATCCAGCCCCCTGCTAATGCTCCTGGGAGAGCAGTAGAAGATGGCCCAAGTGCTTGGGCCCCTGCACCCACGTGGGAGACCTGGAAGAAGCTCCTGGCTTTGGATTGGCCCAGCTCTGGCCTTTGCTGCCATTTGGAGAGTGAACCAGTGTGTCTCTCTGTGTCTTCCTCCCTGTTTTTGTAACTCTGCCTGTCAAATAAATAAATAAAAATCTTTAAAAAAAGAAAAAGACCGGGAAGGGACGTGGGAAAACTTTCCAGAGCGCCTGGGTCTTTCTGTAACTTTACTGTAAGGAGGGCTCCCCGGGTGTGCACTTGTGGGCATCTGGGGAGGGAACCAGTGGATGGAAGACCTCTGTCTGTCTCTGACTGTCCATCTTTCAAATAAAATTAGAAATTTTTAAAAGCTTTTTTTAAAGATAGAGTTACAGAGAGAGAGAGAGAGAGAGAGAGAGAGAGAGAGAGAGAGTGTGTCTTCCATCTGCTGGTTCACTCCCCAAATGGCAGCAATGGCCGGAGCTGGGCTCATCCGAAGCCAGGAGCCAGGAGCTTCTTCCAGGTCTCCCACGTGGGTGCAGGGGCTCAAGGACTTGGGCCATCTTCCACTGCTTTCCCAGGCCACGGCAGAGAGCTGGATTGGAAGAAGAGCAGCTGGGACTCGAACTGGCGCCCATATGGGATGCTGGCACTGCAGGCGGAGGCTTAGCCTACAATGGCACAGCGCTGCCCCCCTCCCAATCTGCTTCTCTACCTGCTCCCGCCCATCCCAGCAGCCAGGCATGTGTGGTGCCTGCCCTGGAACTTCACACGCAGGGAGCACAGGGTGCGTGCTCTCCCGTGTGGTCTTGACCCGGCGCTGCGGTTCTGCGAGCCGAATGCCAGTCGTTCCCTCACTGCAGAGTGTGGATGCCATGCTCCGTTTCTTCACTTGCCTACAGGTGCACGTTTCCTTGGATGCCATTCGGGTATTGGGGGCAAAGCTACTACAAACATATTCTCAGGCAAGTCTTCTTTTTTTATGGCTCTTATCTGAATGCCTAAGAGTGGACTTGCTGATCGCCGGGCAGAGCAGGCTTCAGAGAGTTCATGGAGAAACGGAATTCAAAGATAAGCTTATTTCAGTGCAAACAAAGTTTCGAAATTCACACACAGGTTTTTTTTTATTTTCTGCATTCCCATAAACTTTTTAAAAAAGGTTTATTTATTTATTTGAAAGGCAGAGTCACAAAGAGGCAAAGGCAGAGAGAGAGCGAGAGCGAGAGCGAGAGAGAGAGAGAGCAAGAGTGAGCGAACTCACCCCCTATCCCTTGGTTCACTCCCCAAATGCCCAAAATGGCTGCAGATTGAACCAGAGCCAACATCAGGACACAGGGACCCAAGCCAGGCTTCCCAGGTGCGTGGCAGGGACCCGGCTCCTTGAGACATCACTGCCACCTGCTGGGAGTGGCCTTAGCGGGCTGCTGACCTCCCACCCAGCCTCTCCCGTGAGAGATGTGGGCGTCCCAGGCAACACCTTAGCCACTACACCGGGTGCCTGTCCCTGTCCCATCAGGTTCTAAAAATCCCACTGGGGCTGGTGCTGTGGTGTAATAGGTTAATCCTCCACCTGCGGTGCTGGCATCCCATATGGGCAACAGTTCCAGTCCCAGCTGCTCCTCTTCCAATCCAGCTCCCTGATGATGGCCTGGGAGAGCAGTAGAAGATGACCCTAGTGCTTGGGCCCCTGCACCCACGTGGGAGACCCGGAAGAAGCTCCTGGCTCCTGGCTTTGGATTGGCACGGCTCTGGCCATTGCAGCCATTTGGGGGAGTGAACCACTGGATGGAAGATCTCTCTCTCTCTCTCTCTCTCTCACTCAAGGTCTTCTCTCTATCCATACCTGGCTCTCTCACTCTCAACAGCCTTCTCCAAGGCCCTCCCACCAGCCTCCAGGCACAGCAAACTGAAACCCCTTAGAATGGGGTTAAGAAGAGAGACAGGAAGATGGGCCAACCAACGCCACATAGCGAAAGTAAGCAAGAAACTCCCAGTTCAACGTGGGCGGCGCGGGCTCACAGGAGCTGGACGCCGTCCTCAGAACTGTTCTCTCTGAACTTCCCAGGGGAGTGGCTGTTCCTCCAGACACCTGTGGCCCTCCTGGTGGGCGTTCCCGTTTCTCAGATGGGGAAGCTGATACCTGAGGAGGGAACGCCTTTTTCCGGAACCCCTTGAATGGGAGAGGAGGCAAAGAGGACACTGCGACCAGACCCTGTGCTTCTGTGAGATTTTTATTGTGGGATCCAGGGAAGGTGAACCACGAGCGAAGGCCACCTTCTCCATGCTGTGCCGGTGCTGGGCCACCAGGGGGCACTGTGCACAAGACCAGAGCCCTGGCGGTGTGGACTCCGGGGCTGGGGCTGAGGGAGGCAGGTCGGACATCCCCCTGAATTCCTTCCGCAGCCTGTGTCTGGGGGTCGGTATCACGGGTCCCAACCCCCGTGGCTAGCTGGTCCGGATGACTTCCTCTATCCAGGTTCTGAACTTGTGGAGGTTGGTGTAGACGCTTGGGAAGCCTGGCTGACCACACTGGGCTTGGCCGAATGACACCAGGCCCTGCAGGGACCCATTGCAGATCAGGGGCCCCCCAGAGTCACCCTGTTGCACAGAGAGAGAGGGAGAGAGGGAGAGAGACGGGGCTGGACGTGGGATCAGGGAGGAGCCCCAGGAGACCAGGGAGAGACACAGGTGCATAGAATCTAACAGTGCCCCGCCCCCAGCCCCCAGCCCCGGGTCCTGGCTGCCTCTCCCTGGGGGTTGCTGGATCTGTCTCTCCTGTCTCCCTGTGGCTCGTGGCCGCTTCTCCGTCACTCAACCTCTCTGTGCCTCTTCCCAGGGTAGGAGATTCCCCTTGCATTTCCTGCCTGTGTCTCTGCTCCTGCCTGCTCCGGACCTGCGCCCCCACCCGCAGTGTCTCCCTGTTTCTGTCTCCCTGCCCCTTGCTCCCCGTCCATCCTCCCCTCCCCTGTCGCCGTCCCCTGGGTCTGCCCCCGAGCCCCCTGTGCTCCCCGTCAGGGTCTCACGTTGCAAGAATCCTTGTGGTCCAGGCCCCCACCCGCGCACAGCATGCTGGGGTGGTACACGGAGCCGTAGAAGGACCGGCAGAGCTCCTCAGAGACCAGCGTGATGTTTACACACTGCAGCACACCGGGCAGCCTGCCTGGGACACACAGCGCGGCCTCAGCCTCTCTCGCTGGGCGGGGGACCCCTGGGGAGGCGAGGAGGGGGGCGGGGGCGCGTGCGAACCCTCAGGGGCTCACCGTTCTGCTGCAAACCCCAGCCCGACACGAGGCAGGAGTCGCCCGCGGCCGGGCACCGGGAGGCGACCCTGACGGTGCGGATGGTGGGCGACTGGAGCACCGGCCGCGCCAGCTTGATGAGCATGAGGTCATTGGCGAGGAAGGGGCTATTGTACTGCGGGTGCTGGATGGACAGCGTGGCCTCCATCATCCAGCTGCCCGGCTCTCGCTGGGCCTCCAGGCTGTGCAGGCCCAGGCCCACGGTGTAGGCCCTGGGGACCAGGGCACGGTAAGCTCAGGGCCACCCCGGTCCCGGCTGCATCCGGGAAACAGAGCCCGCCTGGGGGGTGGGTGGGTTCCCCGACCCGAGGCTCCTGGGCTCTTCCGGGGGCAGCCCCCCTCCGGTTCTCTGGCCCCTCCCCTGCACTCACTCCTGCACGCAGTGCGCGGCTGACAGCACCCACTGCGGGTGCACCAGGACGCCCGAGCAGAAGAACTCGTTGTCGGCGAACAGGGCGGCCTGCCAGGGCTGCGAGTACGGGTGGCAGTCCTCGCCGTTGATGATCTGGCTTCCGGTGCCGGTGCCGGAGACCTGGGGTGCTGGGGGCGGAGTCAGGGCTGGGGGCGGGGCCGAGCGTGCTGGGGGTGGAGTTAGAGGACGGGGGCAGGCCCAGGGCCTCTAGGGGAGGAGTCTCGGCCTGGGGGCGTGGTCTCCATCAGGACCTGGGGTGGAGCGGGCCTGGGCTCCTGGTTCTGGGGGTGGTGTTGGAGGAAGGGGGCGAGTCCAGGGCCTCTGGGGGCGTGGTCTTCGTCAGGATCCTGGGGGCGGAGCCAGGGGTCGGGGCTCTAGGGTGGGGGTTAAGGCTCAGAGGGCTGAGACCGCGCGCGGGAGGCAGGCTCACTGGTCGCGAGCAGCACCGAGTCGCAGACCGGTCAGGGGGCCTCGCTCCTCTTCTCTCGCACACAGGGGCCGCTCCGGGCACAGCCTCGCAGGCCGGCCCCTGGCGCGAGGGTAGGCACAGCCGGGTCGCGCGGCGCGGTCCCCTGGCCCTCGGACTGGCGCCTTCCCCTACCCAGCCCGACCCCAGCCAGGAGCCGGCGCGCCGGGGCAGCCGGCACGGACTCCCCGCCACGGCGACCCCCACCCCCACTCCGCACAAGCCCCCCGCTCCCATCCCCCCCCCTTCCTCTTCGCCTCAGCATCGCCAGCGGCTGCCTGTCCCCCGTGTGTGTCCCCGCCGGCTGCACCTGTACCGTCGCGAGCGGGGCTACCCCGAGTCACACCCGAGCACTAACACACACTGCGCCCTGGGGCGAGACGCGCACACGCAGATACCTGTGACACCAAGGGCTAGCAGGCACCCCAGGAGCCAGCCCCAGGGACGTCCCAGCGTGGCCATCGCGTCAGCACCTGGCGATGAGGACCGGGCTCAGATGTGTGCGAGCACTCGCAGCTGGGGCCTCGCCAGCCCCCTCGCTCTCCCTCCCGGTCGCTGGACCTACAAGAACCTACACGAAGCCCCACCCCACCCCACCCGGGACCCGGAGCCCAGAGAGACAGAGCGAGAGAGAAAAGGAGAGAGGGAGAGGGAGAAAGAGAGCGAGAGCGAGCGAGCTGCAGAGAGTGTGCAGAATAAAGAACAGAGGAAGGGGGGGAGGGGTGCCCAGGGAGCCAGGGCATTAGGGAGGTGAGACCCCTGCCAGGCTGAGCCCGAGACAGGGGGAGAGACTCAGAGAGAGAGAGTCGGAGACGCTGCTAAGCAGAGAGACCTAGAAGCAGAGGAGAAGTGGCCGCTGGGTGGTAATGGGACCAGGGACCCTGCAGCGTCCAGGCGGGGGCCAGCGAGCCTCTGACCTGGCGCCTGGCTCTCGACTTCTGCGGCAGAGCTGAGCGGAGCCTGGTGCCTCCTGCTGGCACCCCGTGGGGCTTATAAGCACCCCGCCTGGGCTGGCCTGCCCCCCGGGGACGCATTCCAGGGGTCAGGGGCAGGAAGCTCCAGCTCAGCTCTCTGGGGCTGCCCTGGTCCTGGGCGGGGCCCGGGGGCCTGGGGAGGAGACGGACCCCTGCCCGGGCTTTGGGCCTCTCTCATCCTTTCCGAAATTTTCTTTTGTTGTCTCTTCCTGTCTCAAGCTTTTTTCCCTCTAATTCTCTTTCATTACATCTCTCTCTCGCCATCCGTCCCGGGTCCACTCCTCCGTCTCTCCCTTTCTCAGCAGGGCCAGCAGAACCCCGGGGATCCCAGTCCAGCCTGCATCCCGCACTGCCTTTGGGATATCGCGGCAGGGGGGCCGCGCCCACCCGGTAAACCTGCTTGCCGACTATTAAAATTCAGGATAAGCAATTCTGTTCCCTTCGGAGTGGACACAAAGTCACAATCCCCGGCAGGCAAAGCGCCCCGGCGGGGCACAGGCGCTACCCCCAGGAGGCACCGGTCCTGCTGCAGACCCTGCTGGCGGCACCGAAGGGACCGGCGGAGCCCCCTCCTCCATGGGGCGCCTTCCTGGGGCGGGAGACATAAGAACAAGGCTCACATAGGGCGGTGGTCGTGGTCTTGGGCCCAGGGCCAAGGGCGGTGAGGAGCAGAATGGAGGGCGCAGGCCGAGCGCGGTGCAGGGCCCGGGGGCTGCGGGAGCGGGGAACCGCTGGGCGGGTGGTGCTGTGTGCGGTTCAAGGCCGGGGCTGCGGGGTTTGGGTTCCCCGTTCCGCGCGACGCGGGAGGGGGCGCGGCACGATCTGTATTTGCTTTCAACAACACCCCGCGCGGAGCGGGGTGCGGGGAGAGGCCGTGGCGCACCGAGCAGGCGCGGGGTTTCTTCCGCAGGCACAGCCACAGCCACAGAGCCGGTGCGCGCGGGGGGGGGGGGGGGGTCGTGGGGGCCAGGGAGGAGCTGGCGGTTGCGGCGCAGGGCCGGGGGGGGGTGCCGGGGACGCCTCCCCGGGGGTGGAGGGGGTAGGGGGATGATGTCACCGGGGAGTGGGCGTGCGGCGGGGCCGCGCCCTCGAGGGGCGCCGCGGGCGGTGGGGTGCGTGGGCTGCGGCTCGGCTCGGCCTTTCCCCTTGGCCTGCCTCTCTCGACCAGGGGCTCCCTCTTCCCCTGCTGCCCCCTGCCCCCTGCCCCCTGCCCCGCTGTTGCTCCACTCCTGAATCTCTGTCCATCCGTCGTTAGCCTGCCTGCCTTTGTATTTCTCCCTTTCTTTTCCCGATCCCCGCTTCTGCGTCCTTGTCCCGTCTCCAGCTCTTGGGGTCCCTCTGCTTCCCCGCTGGGCTCTCCACCCGTCTGTCTGCGTTCTGCCTCCTGGTGGCACTCGGACCCCGCCCGGCTCCGGGAACGGGCGCTCTGACCGCGGGAGGTGGTGCGGGTGGGCTCAGACCCCACAGCCGCCAGACATGACTTAAGTGGGAGGTGGAAGGCGGGGCGGTGTTGGGCAGGCGGCGGCAGGAGGGGAAGGGGCTGGGGGGCTTGCGGTTCCCCTCGGTCCCTGCCCCAGGTCAGCGGTGGTGACTCATAGCTCCTGGGGTGCGGAGGCGGGGGGGGGGGGGGCGGGGGGAGGGGGCGCTGGAAGGGGGCTCCGGGTGTGGGAATCCAGGCTAGGGTGGGGGGTGGAGAGATCCAGAGACAATGAGAGACGGAGAAAAGTCTCAGAAGGAGGCAGAGACGCGGGGGAGGGGACCGGGAGGAAGGGGCGAGGGGTGGGGGGCGGACGAAGGCAGAGGTTGGCATTCCGGAAGTCGCTTTAAAAAGAGACAAAGCGCTGTTTTGATGTCCCCTCTGCTTGGCCCAAGCCCGGCTTCCTCTCGTAGTAGGTGGCACCCCCACTCCCCATCTCCCAGGGGGCTCAGCTGCACCCGGACAGGGGGCCCCCTCGCTGGGCTGCCCGCAGTCCCTGCCCCCAGAGCTGGGCTCCTGACCACAGCCCCACTCCCGCCCCGGCTCTGCCTCCTCTTCCTCTGGGCCATCGCCGGCCCCTCCCCCCACATCCTTCCTCTCCCTTGGACGCCTCCCTGCTGCTCCGAGCCCCGGGTGCCTGGGACACACGTGTCACCGCGCGCGCGTGCGTGTGCGACCTCCCACCCCTTCCCTCGCTGGTCTTGGAGATTGCTGATGGGAACAGGATTCAGATCGCACGCAGATGTTCACTTGTGGTCCGAGCGCACCTTAGCGATGGACCCTCCCTACCCGGAGTCGCTGGGGGTGGCACCGCAGATGTCAGATTGGGGGTTTTTCACATCTGAGGCGCTCTGCCCTGTCCCATGCACTCCTCACACTCTGAGTGGAAGCTCGGGGCAGACAGAGGCGCAGAGAGAGGCCCAGAACCTCACGCAGGCCCACAGAGGGCCAGGGGCCGACAGGCACAGAGCGGAAAAGGGCTGGAAGCACACAGGGTAGGAAGGCCCTGCGAGGGCGCTGGGCTAAGAATTAGCTAGACAACGGGAGCAGGCACGACACTTACCGTCACCTGGGCATGTCTCGGGGCCACTGGAGTGCTTCTGCGGTGTTCACTGGTTTCCGTATCCATCATGGGGGCTGGCGCTGTGGCTGTGCCCTATGGGCTGAGCCAGAGCTGGCATCCCATATGGGCGCCGGTTCGAGTACCGGCTGTTCCACTTCTAATCCAGCTCTCTGCTATGGCCTGGGAAGCAGTAGAAGATGACCCAAGTCCATGGGCCCCTGCACCCATGTGGGAGACCTGGAAGAAGCCCCTGGCTCCTGGCTTCGGATTGGCCCAGCTCCGGCTGTTGCAGCCATCTGGGGAGTGAACCAGCGCATGGAAGACCCCCACCCCTGTCTCTCTGCCTCTCCTTCTCTCTCTATGTAACTCTGACTTTCAAAAAAAAATAAAATAAATCTTTAAAAATATCTCTATATATCCCACAAGGTACTTACCATTTTACAGATTGATTGATTTGAAAAAGAGAGAGAGAAAGAGAGAGACCTTCCATCTGCTGGTTCACTTTTTTTTTTTTTTTTTTTTTTGACAGGCAGAGTTAGACAGTGAGAGAGAGAGACAGAGAGAAAGGTCTTCCTTCCGTTGGTTCATCCCCCAAGTGGCTGCTGTGGCCGGTGCGCTGCGCCAATCTGAAGCCAGGAGCCAGGTGCTTCTCCTGGTCTCCCATGCTGGTGCAGGGCCCAAGTACCTAGGCCATCCTCCACTGCACTCCCGGGTGACAGCAGAGAGCTGGACTGGAAGAAGAGCAACCAGGACAGAATCTGGCGCCCCAACTGGGACTAGAACCCAGGGTGCTGGTGCCACAGGCGGAGGATTAGCCTAGTGAGCCGTGGTGCCGGCCATGGTTCATTCTTGAAATGGCCATAACAGCCAGGCCAAAGCCAGCAGCCAGGAGCTTCCTCCTGGTCTCCCACGTGGGTGCAGGGTCCAAGGACTTGGGCCATCTTCTACTGCCTTCCCAGGCCACAGCAGAGAGCCGGATGGGAAGTGGAGCAGCTGGGACTAGAACCGGCGCCCATATGGGATGCTGGCACTGCAGGCGGCGGCTTTACCCGCTGCGCCACAGCGCCTGCCCTGAGGTACTTATTATTATTCCCAGTTTTGTGGAAGAAGAAGTGCAGGCACAGAGGTGCGAAGCCGCCCACCCACGTTCGTGCAGTATCGTGGGGCAGCCCAGGGGCCCTGGCTCTGGGGCGCATTTCCAGGGTTCTGCCAGGCTGCCTTGCACCTGTGGGGGAAAAAATGGAATGAAATGAGAAGTCCTGTGTGAGAGATCTTTGAAAAACTCATGAAACATGTGTAGCAGGGAAAAGCTGCACCTGGGGTGTGTGTGTGTGTGTGCATGTTTGTGTGTGTGTGTGTGTGTATTTTGGCACCAAAATAAACTTTTATTTCCATTTTTTCCAGCAATGAAGTTGGAAGCGCCCTCTTGGATGCTGGGAAGTGGAAGCAGCAGCCGAGGGGCAGGGGGGTCACCCCAGAATGGACACAGGCCTGGACCCCAGCTGCGGGGAGGCTGGGGCTGGTGGGGAAGACAGGGGGCCCCAGGAGGCTGCAGAACCGGCAGAACTCCCTGGGCGGCTCCCTCCCCCGCCCCCCACCCCCCAGGCTGCCCGAGGGCTCCTGGACACCAGCAGCTTAGGAATGTGGTTTAGCCTGGATTCGGGCAGCCCTGGGGGAACCGACCCTTGGGTTTGGGGTCAGCTCAGGGAGCACCTGTGAGCTGGACCTGAATCAGCGTGTGTGTGTGTGTGTGTGTGTGTGTGTGTTGGGGGGTTCCATGGAAAACCCACAAAGCCTGGTGTAAGCGGTCCCCCACCCCCACCCCACGAAAGGCGCAGAGTGGCTGCCATCCTGGGTGGGGGGATGGAGAGAGGGGCTGGGGAGGGCGTGTGATGGAGCGGCCTCCAGCCTGGCAGAGGTGGCAGATGTGTGTGTGTGGGTGGGGGGAGGCCCAGGGAGCACAGGGCAAGGGGGGAGGGTGGCTGTGAGCTGTGCAGGGACCTCCTAGGGGCGTCCCCCAGACTCGGACCTCAGCTGATACCCAGGGAGCTGAAGTTCAGACACGGCCTCGTCGGGAGCCAAAGGCCTGACCACTGACCCGCCAGGCGCCACCCCAGCGTCTGTGGGTGCCCTGCCAGGTGGATGCACCCTGCCGAGGGCCGGGGGCGCGGACCACTTCCTGCCAATCCAGTCGCAGCGCCCACCGGAGGCGGATGGCAGGTGCGCTCAGGGAACCAGGGAACCGACTTGTTCGCACTGCGTTTCATTTATCTAGATGTGAGCACGGGGCGGGCTTGTGGTGCCCGCACCCCACACGGGAGCTCCTGGGGTCCAGTTCCTTCTCTGTTTCTGATCCGGCTCCCTGCCGACACTCCTGGGAAGGCGGAGGAAGACGGCCGAAGTGCTTGGGCCCCTGCTGCCACATGGGAGATCGGGATGGAGGGCAGATCTGTAACAAAAATGCAAACCTGACGCTTGGTTGAGTTCCAGGCCGGGCATCTCTGACGTGGAATGTTTAGGGCCGGAAGAGTTTTGAATTTCTTACTTGTGCTGATTTTGGAATATTTGCATACCCAGAATGAGCTGGCTTGGGGAGGGGGCCCACATTTATGTAGCTGCTTTAGAGATTTGTTTATTTATTTGAAAAGCAGAGCATCAGAGAGAGAGAGAGAGGAGAGAGAGAGAGAGAGAGAGGTCGGTTGGTCGGTCTTCCATTTGCTGGTTCACTCCCCAAATGGCGGAACTCCATCCAGGTCTCCCACGTGGGTGCTGGGGCCCAAGCACTTAGGTCGTCGTCCGCTGCTTTCCCAGGTGCATTAGCAGGGAGCTGGATCAGAAGTGGAGGAGCCGGGACTCGAACCAGCAGTCGGATACGGGATGCTGGCGCTGTAGGCAGTGACTTAACCACAACACTGGCCTCAGGACCATGATTGAAACCCAAAATTCATTGATGTTCCATATATGAGAATATTTTTAAAAAATTGCTGGGGGACCAGTGCTGTGGCGTAGCGGGTAAAGCTGCTGCCTGCTGTGCCAGCATCCCATAGGGGTGCTGGTTCGAGTCCCAGCTGCTCCACTTCCGATCCATCTCTCTGCTATGGACTGGGAAAGCAGTGGAAGATGGCTCAAGTCCTTGGGCCCCTGAACCCGCGTGGGAGACCTGGAAGAGCTCCTGGCTCCTGGCTTCAGCACAGCCCAGTTCTGGCCACTGTGGTCATTTGGGGAGTGAACCAATGGATGGAAGACCTTTCTCTCTCTCTGCCTCTCTGTAACTCTGCCTTTCAAATAAATAAATGCATCTTTTTTAAAAAAAGAAAGAAAATTCGATAGCCAGGTTGAGATGAGCTTTAAGTTTAAAAAATACCCCCTGGGTGGCTGGCACCACGGCTCACTTGGCTAATCCTCTGCCTTGCGGCGCCGGCACACCGGGTTCTAGTCCCGGTTGGGGCACCGGATTCTGTCCTGGTTGCCCCTCTTCCAGTCCAGCTCTCTGCTGTGGCCCGGGAGTGCAGTGGAGGATGGCCCAAGTGCTTGGGCCCTGCACCTGCATGGGAGACCAGGAGGAAGCACCTGGCTCCTGGCTTCGGATAGGCGCAGCGCGCCAGCCATAGCAGCCATTTGTGGGGTGAACCAATGGAAGGAAGACCTTTCTCTCTGTCTTTCTCTCTCACTGTCTAACTCTGCCTGTCAAAAATAAAAAAAAATACCCCCCTGGGTTTTGAAGTCCTGGTATAAGAAAGGCAAACTCTCTTATTACTGATTTTTATGTATTGATTACGAGTTGAAACGATGCTAGTTTGGATGGATTTGGTTAAATGAAATGTGGGTTACTAAGATTAAGTTCACCTGTTTCTTTTTCTTGTTTAATGTGGCTGCTAGAAAATTTCAAATTTCATATATGACTCTTGCTGTATTGAATATTTATTTGGGGGGGGGGAACAAGCTCTCCCAGCTACTGGTTCACCCCCAAATGCCTGTGACAGCCGGGAGCCAGGAACTCAGCCAGGTGTCCCACATGGGTGGCAGGGACCCAGCTGCCGGGGCCGCCACCTGCTGCCTCCCAGGGTGTTCCCTGGAAGGCAGGTGGGGTTGGGAGCAGGAGCCAGGAGCTGAACCCAGGCGCTGCACTGTGGGACGGGTGAGCCTTCCCCCGCGGCGTGACTGCTGGCTCACTCGC
This sequence comes from Oryctolagus cuniculus, assembly GCF_964237555.1. Classification (NCBI taxonomy): domain Eukaryota; kingdom Metazoa; phylum Chordata; class Mammalia; order Lagomorpha; family Leporidae; genus Oryctolagus; species Oryctolagus cuniculus. Next base: position 7,167,332 of record NC_091449.1, on the reverse strand, counting down.
CTGCCCCTCCCTTCCCTGGTGGGTTTGCCCCTCAGAGGGGCTTCCGGAGTGCAGCTGCCTCCTTACCCCATTTTATTTTTGTCCGTCTTATAAATCTGGACTTGTTTCCCACTGCTTGGGAAAGAACAGCCGGAAACTTGGCTTCCAGCAACAGACACGCCTCCCCAACTAAGTCGGAAGCCCTCGGCAGGACAGGCTCGCGGGGCTCTGTGCAAGGTGTCAGCGGCTCGGCTCCTCCCAGCTCTCAGAGAGGAGCGGTTGTCGGCCTTCTCCCGCCTCCGGAGGTCACCAGCATCCCTCGGCTCTCGGCCCCTTCCTCCCTCTGCTCTCAGCACAGCCACGGTGCCTCTGCCCAGCCCTCCCCCCCGCAGGGTCTTTGTGGTTTCCTTGGACCCACCACGGTCACCTCCCATCTCACGACCCCCCCACCCCGACTTCATCCCCATCTGCAGAGCCCCCCCCCCCCCGCCAGAAGTTCAGACTCTGGACTCACGGGGGGATCTTGAGGGCAAATGACTATATGTCTCGGCCTCAGTTTCTCATCTGTGGAATGGGGATAATGATAGCCCTTGTCTCAGAATGCTGAACGGCTCGATGAGCTAAGACCTATAAAACAGTTACAGCAGTGCCCGAGGGGCAGGTGTCATGGGGCACTGGGTTAAGCCGCCCCTTGGGACACCTTCATCCTACACGAGAGGGCCTGGGTTCGAGTCCCGGCTGCTCTGCTTCCGATCCAGCTCCCTGCTAATGCACCGAGAAGGCAATGGAGGACGGCCGAGTGCTTGGGCCTCTGACACCCATGTGGGAGACCCGGATGGAGCTCCTGGCTGCTGGCTCCCGCCCTGGCTGCTGCAGCCATCTGGGGAGTGAACCAGTGGATTGAAGATTAACCTCTCTCGCTTCCCCCCTTTCAAATAAATAAATAAATAACCCCTGTGGTTGACACATGAGAAGTGGTTCTTTACTATTTGATTTCCTTGTTTGAAAATCAGAAGGACAGAGAGGAAGAGAGAGAGAGAGAGAGAGAGGGCAAGAGAGAGACAGAGAGAGAGAGTCTTCCATCTGCTGGTTCACTCCCCAAATGCCCACAGCGCCAGGGCTGGGTCAGACTGAAGCTGAGACCCTGAAACTCCATCCGGGTCTCCCACGTGGCTGCAGGGTCCCAAGCACCTGGGCTGTCCTCCGCTGCTTTCCCAGGCCATCAGCAGGGAGCTGGATCAGGACTGGAGCAGCCGGGACTGGAACCAGTGCTCCAGTATGGGATGCTGGCGTCGAAGGTGGTGGCTTTAACGACTGTGCGGCGCCAGCCCCTACATTTTTCTTCCTCAAAGGGCACTTCTGCTGTTTGCCAGCCCCTCTGGCTGCAGAGTAAGGATTGTTGCCACTGCCTGGGATCCACCGAGAGACATCAACAGAGATACATCTGACTGGCTTCCGGGAGCCTGCCCAAGGTGCGTGTGTGTGTTTACGTGGACAGGGCTCCTGTCGTAAAAGGTCAGGAGACCACAAGCTCCTCAGGAGAAGGCCATGGCACGGGTCAGCCTCGCGCCCGCCCACATGGCCACGTGGCCCTGAAGCATCCCTTATCAGCAGCGGTGAGTGGCCGCAGCCCAGGGCATCCTGCAGTTTTCCTGGGGCACCCTGGCTGCTTCCCTCTTTTGCATTTCCTGCAGGGCCCCAGGACTGGGCCGGAGTGCGTGATCCAGTGCAGAGGGCGCCGAGAGAGAGAGAGAGAGAGAGAGAGAGAGAGAGAGAGAGAGAGAGAGAGAGAGAGGGCCTGGGAAAGCATGGGCGCGAAGGACGTTACCAACGATAACGCGCTGATTCCCTAGGTACCAGACCCTCTTCTGGGCCCTCGAGGGTGCTACCCCGTTCAGGCCTCGCCGCCGCGCAGGAGGTGGGAGCTGTCCTCACCTGCGCTTTACAAGAGCGGCGAGGGGCTCTGGGCGCCCGGCTGCACCTGCTGTGGGCGGAGCCGGGCCCTGCTCTCAGCGCTGTGCAGCAGCGCCACCGCGCGGCGCCAAGGAGACTAGCAGGGAGCGGCGCAGGTGCGGCGCAGGTAGCCTGCCTGGGAGTCAGGTACGCAAGCCGAGGAGGCAGAGCGAGCGGCCGGCGGCTACCTGCGCCTCCCGCCAGCCGAGCTCACGTGTTGGCCGCTCACCCAGAGCCTGGCAAGTGGCGGCTCCGGCTTAATACGTCGGAGATGTCACTTTCAGTGTCTCCCCTCCTTCCTGGTGGTGGGGTGTGTTGGGGGGTCCTGCGTGTGTTCTTTTGTGCCCACGATTTGCGACCGCACTGGTGACCACGGGGAGCCCGAAACATGCACATTTACAGCCAGGGCCGGTCAGGCCCAAGCCGGGAGTGAGGAGCCCCATGCAGGTCTCCCCCGTGGGTGGCAGGGGCGAGGACCTGCTAGCTTCAGCAGGAAGCTAGAGTTCAAAGCAGAGCTTGGAGTTGGACCCAAGCCCTGGGACATGGCATGAGGACGTCCCAAGTGGCATCTTCACCGAAGCGCTGAATACCGGCTCCGAGAGAGAGAGAGAGGGAGAGAAAGAGAGAGAGAGAGAAGGAGAGAGAGAGAGAGGGAGAGAGAAGGGGAGAGAGAGAGAGAGAAGGAGAGAGAGAGAGAGGGAGAAGGGGGGAGGGGGGAGAGAGGGAGAGGGAGGGAGAGAGAGAGAGAGGGAGAGAGAAGGGGAGAGAGAGAGAGAGAGGGAGAGAGAGAGAGAGGGAGAGAGAAGGGGAGAGAGAGGGAGAGAGAAGGGGAGAGAGGGAGAGAGAGAGAGAGGGAGAGAGAAGGGGAGAGAGAGAGAGAGGGAGAGAAGGGGAGAGAGAGAGGGAGAGAGAGAGAGAGAGATTCTCCATCCACTGGGTCACTGGAACACTCAGGGCTGGGCCAGGCCAACAAAGCCAGGAGCCTGGAGCTCTATCCGGGTCTCCCATGTGGGTGGCAGGCGCCCGAGTGCTTGGGCCACCCTCTGCTGTTTTCCCAGGTGCATCAGCAGGGAGCTGGATTGGAAGCCAGCAGCTGGGACTTGAAGTGGCGCGCTGATGTGGTGCTACACCTCAGCACTGGCCCGCAACTGCTGTCTCTTGTCCCCGCCCCTTGGCCACCAGTGCTGTCCCCTCCTCCTGTCCTTCCTGACTTAGGCTACTTGCAGACTCCCTGCGCACCTGCAGTCCTGCTGGGACCCTAAGGGCTTGATCAAAGGGGAGAGGAGAGAGTGCCCTCAGCCAAGCCCAGCTGGGGTCTTTAACCCTGGCTGAGAGGGGAGGGGGGCTGGGGGCACTGCTGGGACCCAGGCCCTGCCCCGAGCCCAGGCAAGGCCGGCGGGAGGCTGAGGCAGGGCCCCCTGGGGCCACCCCGTCTGCCCTGTAACTTCTATAACTCAGATTGCGGGGCTGCCAGCTACGGGGAGGGGGAGGGGCTGCCCGGTGGCGCTCAGCCTCTGGCCATGGTGCTGAGAGCCGGTCTGCTTGGCACGCCCCGGCAGGTGCACACACACGCGCGCACACACGTTCTCCCGCACACACAGCTCGCACACAAGCACGCGGGACCACGGAATCACAGACACACAACGCTGTTCCACTCAGCTCCCGCCCGCCTGCACGCGTGTGCGAACCCAGGTGCCCACCTCACACGGGCTCACGTGAGCTCCTGCTCGTGTGAACATGGCCACACACACTCTCACGCTCGGGCCCAGGTCCACGCAATGCACGTCCACACCCCAACATGCGTGCTGCCTCATGGGATCTCACACACACGCATCTGCACCCCCACAGCCCGCGCTCTCTCTCGGGAAGACCCACGGCTCGGGGTCCCCGAGCAGAGCCACCCCACCTGTCCCCTCTGCTTGCTGAGATCCCGGGATCCCAAACGGTCTCTTCCCCTCCCCTGGGCTCCAAACGCTGCTGGAACCCGGCCCTCGCTGCCGCGAGCGGGCACCCAAGCCACGTGAGGCCGGAGGACACGAGCTGGGCGGGAGGGGTGCCTTTGGGAACAGGGGACATTGGTGGGGGGGCTCCTTCTACAAGAGAGAGAGAGAGAGACAGGTGGACGGTTACAAACCAGTTACAGGGCAGGCGTGGAGCCCACGCCACACGGGAGCGGCCGAGTCCCACCCCCGGCTCCCAACCCCAGCTTCCTGATGCTGCACACAGCACTGAGGGCGCAAGTGCCTGGATCCCTGCCGCCACGTGGGGGCCTGCACTCGGTTCCCGGCTCCCACTTCAGCCTGCCCCAGCCTTGGTCAGCTGGGGAGTGACCAGTGGGTGGGAGTTTCTATCTCCTCTCTCCTCTCTCCTCTCTCCTCTCTCCTCTCTCTCTCTCTCTCTCTCTCTCTCCTCTCTCCTCTCTCCTCTCTCCTCTCTCCTCTCTCCTCTCTCCTCTCTCCTCTCTCCTCTCTCCTCTCTCCTCTCTCCTCTCTCCTCTCTCCTCTCTCTCTCTCTCTCTCTCTCTTCATATAGCAACCAGTTACAAAGACTGGAAAAAAAAAAACAGAGCACCAGCAAGACACAACCATCCTGGTGGGTCCGGCGGGGTCACCATAATTGTGCCATCACCCATTAATTCCTGGGGGGTTCATTAGTCTGCAGCTCCCTGGCGAGCCGCAGTTTGCTGTTCTCATGGGCGAAACGTGATCAGTAGCAGTGTCTGTCCCTAAGCTAGGCTCCGGGTCTCTAGGCTCTGGGCGTCTCTGTTTCGGCCTCCCTCCTCCTGCTGGTGCAGCCGGTGCTGCGGGAACAGCGCCCCCACCCCCTCTTGGCAAGCCCGCCTCTGCCAAGCACTGGGTGCAGAGACGCAGCCCAGTGCGGCCAGCCTGCCTGCCTCTGAGCCCCTGGGCTCCCGGGGCGCCTTCCCCCGTGGGCAGGGAGAGACGGGCACGCCTCGCACGAGCAGCCAGGGGCCTGGCACTCAGCAAGTCGTCACCACCACCATCACCGCCACCAAAGGCTCACCCACAGCGGCCTCGCCTTAGCCAACAATGAGATGCTTATCTTCTCGTGGAATGCACAGGGAGGGAGGAGGGAGGGCCCTCCCACCAACGAAATCGGGGCCACTCCCTGGCCTGGGTTTCCTGCAGGGATCCACCAGCAGGGGAGGAGGGCACGGGTGGAGGAGGCGCGGGCTTTGCCAGCCCCACCTGAGATCCAATCCTGTGTTGGCGACCGTCGGCATTGCTGGAGAGCACCAGGGGGCAGTGCGCGGTGACCCCTGGGGGTCGCGGCCCCAGGACGGCTTGGCAGCCAGGCAGGGGGCAGCTGGGGTGTCAGTGCCTCGTTGTCACCTCTGCTGTGTGCAAAATCCCTCCCTTCTTTCTCCCCCTCCCGTCCCTCTCTCCATCACTCCCGCCCTCCCTCAGCGCTGACTTTGGTGCTTGTGTTTGGATGGCAGCTCTCTCTCTCTCTCTCTCTCTCTCTCTCTCTCTCTCTCTCCTGCCCCCTCTCGTTCTGGGCTAAGCCACTTTTCCCCAGCCCTGGGGTTTGGGGGCTCATCTGTGTTTGTGCACCTCTGGCTGTGTGCACCTGCTGCGCCGGGGGGGGGGGATCTCCATGGTGACAGCCTCCCCGCTCCTCCGCCCCTCACCCCCACCACCGTGTGCTTGAAATCGCCCTAGTGAGGGAGGCGCCCGGCCACCGGGAGGCAGGCACGGCCTCGTACGTGCCCTGCTGTGGGTGTGCGAGGATTTCTTTGGCACTGAGAGTGCGGCCGAGTCATAGGGTGGATGTCTGTTTGCTGTGGTGAAATAGGGCCAGGCCTCTTCCTGGAGACGTGGAGGCAGCAGGTGCGCCCCGTCCCACCGCGCCCCTCCTGAGTCTCCCTGCCCCCCCCCCCCCCAGCGCTGTCCGTGACCGCCAACGTGTGCCCCGTCTCCCAGGTGTGTGGGTTCTGCAGCTCTGTTGGCTCACCGGCTTCACACCCCTCCCAGCACGGCCGTCCCCTCCTCTTATTTTTTAAAGTTTTATTTATTAATTTGAGAGAGAGAGAGAGAGAGAGAGAGAGAGAGAGAGTCTTCCATCCTCTGGTTCACTCCCCAAATGGCCCCAACGGCTGGAGCTGGGCTGACTCCATCGCGGTCTCCCGCGTGGGTGCAGGGGCCCAGCACCTGGGCCGTCTTCTGCTGCTTCCCCAGGGAGCTGGATCAGAAGAGGAGCAGCCGGGACCTGAGCCGGTGCCCACGTGGGATGCCGGCGCTGCAGGGGATGCACCTGGCTCTTCTTACGTCACAGGTGTTGGTCTCGGTCAGGTTTGGGGTTCGCCAGGGACCCAGGCCTGCTTTTCTGTGCCAGTGCACTGGCTTCCCTGCCAGCATGTGCCAGGCTCCCACTGTCCTGAATATTATATGTATTACATAGGGGTCACACTCTCCGCGTGTTGTATTACATATGTGTTACACTCCCCGTGTGTTATATATATATGACAATCTACTACACTCCCTGCGTGTTGTATGTAGCACACAGCTGTCACACTCCCTGCGTGTTGTATGTATTACATATGTGTCACACTCCCCGTGTGTTATATATATGACAATCTACTACACTCCCTGCGTGTTGTATGTATCACACAGCTGTCACACTCCCTGCGTGTTGTATGTAGCACACATCTGTCACACTCCCTGCGTGTTGTATGTATCACACATCTGTCACACTCCCTGCGTGTTGTATGTAGCACACATCTGTCACACTCCCTGCGTGTTGTATGTATCTCACAGCTGTCACACTCCCTGCGTGTTGTATGTATCACACAGCTGTCACACTCCCTGCGTGTTGTATGTAGCACACATCTGTCACACTCCCTGCGTGTTGTATGTATCTCACAGCTGTCACACTCCCTGCATGTTGTATGTATCACACATCTGTCACACTCCCTGCGTGTTGTATGTAGCACACAGCTGTCACACTCCCTGCGTGTTGTATGTATCTCACATCTGTCACACTCCCTGCGTGTTGTATGTAGCACACATCTGTCACACTCCCTGCGTGTTGTATGTATCTCACATCTGTCACACTCCCTGCGTGTTGTATGTAGCACACAGCTGTCACACTCCCTGCGTGTTGTATGTAGCACACATCTGTCACACTCCCTGCGTGTTGTATGTATCTCACAGCTGTCACACTCCCTGCGTGTTGTATGTAGCACACAGCTGTCACACTCCCTGTGTGTTGTATGTAGCACACAGCTGTCACACTCCCTGCGTGTTGTATGTAGCACACATCTGTCACACTCCCTGCGTGTTGTATGTATCACACATCTGTCACACTCCCTGCGTGTTGTATGTAGCACACATCTGTCACACTCCCTGCATGTTGTATGTATCTCACATCTGTCACACTCCCTGCGTGTTGTATGTAGCACACATCTGTCACACTCCCTGTGTGTTGTATGTATCTCACATCTGTCACACTCCCTGCGTGTTGTATGTATCACACATCTGTCACACTCCCTGCGTGTTGTATGTATCACACATCTGTCACACTCCCTGCGTGTTGTATGTATCTCACAGCTGTCACACTCCCTGCGTGTTGTATGTATCTCACATCTGTCACACTCCCTGCGTGTTGTATGCATCTCACAGCTGTCACACTCCCTGCATGTTGTATGTATCTCACATCTGTCACACTCCCTGCGTGTTGTATGCATCTCACAGCTGTCACACTCCCTGTGTGTTGTATGTAGCACACATCTGTCACACTCCCTGCGTGTTGTATGTATCTCACAGCTGTCACACTCCCTGCGTGTTGTATGTATCTCACAGCTGTCACACTCCCTGCGTGTTGTATGTATCACACATCTGTCACACTCCCTGCGTGTTGTATGTATCACACATCTGTCACACTCCCTGCGTGTTGTATGTATCTCACAGCTGTCACACTCCCTTGTGTCATATACTACACCTCTACTACACTCCCTGCGTGTGATATCGCTCTCCTGGGAGTCTCCTGGAGGCCTCTCTCGGCCCTCGCTGGCCTGCTTGTCTGTTCTTGCTCCGTCCCACGCGTGCCCGCACCATCGAGCTGGGAAGAAGCCCCTGCCACACATCAGCACAGCCCCATCTGCCCATCACTCCCATCATGCTCTGCGAGAGAAATTCCAGGAGCTCCTTGTTCCGAGCGGCCCTTGAAGCTGGGCCTCGGCCCCGAGACCGTCCCCAGCCTTTCTTTCCTAATGAAAAGATCTCTGCCGGTGGAATCTCTCTCCTTCCTGCCTTTCATCATGGCATTAGAGGATGCGATGCCTGGAGCTGCAGCAGCCCTTTTACCACCAAGAGACAACCAGCCTGGAGGACAAGGCTGACTTGTTTTCCTTTGCCTGCCAGAATGTAGGCTCAAGAACGGTCGTCTGTTTTATGCATTTTGCTCATTACTCTATTGGCAGTGTCTAATGGCACCTGGCTCTCACGGGCACTTGTAATAGAATAAATGATGATGGAAGGAAGGAATGGAGGGTACAGAGGGTGGTGGAGAAAGCAGATGGGCCCTTAGTGACGTGGTTTAGGGCCACACTAATCACATCACCCCTGATAGGAATAGGAATAGGAATAGGAATAGGAATAGGAATAGGAATAGGAATAGGAATAATAGCAACACTCCCCGTGTTATTGAACCCAGGCTTCCTCACCGGCAGAATTCCGGGATGCAATTCCTGCCCTGGCTGCCGTGGTTTTCCCGGCGTGGCTTCCTGTCCACCCCCCAGCTCGCTGTGGGATCTCAGGACTGGACAGGCACACGGGCCCTCCCAGCTGGGGTAGCTGAGGTCAGAAAGGAGCTGGCGCTTTGCAGGGGCCACGGAGGAGCAGCCGCGGACGGAAGCTTCTGTCTCGCTGCACCCCAGCCTCACGGATCTTTTCAGGGGCCCTGTGCTGCCTGATGCTGTGGAGGAAGGAGTGGGTGTGGGTGGGGCTAGGCCTGCGAGGCCCCGGCCTTCAAGGCCAGAGCTGATTGGACCCAGAGTCGGCCTCCGACCCAAAGGTGGCCAATCAGATTGTCCGTCTGTAGGAGCTGTGATGGGGGAGGTGGCCCCTGGCCACACCACGGCCACACCACGGCCACAGCATGGCCACACGGTGACAACGAAGCAAACAGCAGGGGAGGGAGAGCCCCCAGGCCCTGCCTCTGCCCTGCTGCTCTCCAACGTAGACCAGTGGACCCACTCCTGCTGGTTTTGTTTGTTTGTTTGTTTTGACAAGCAGAGTTAGACAGTGAGAAAGAGAGACAGAGAGAAAGGTCTTCCTTCCGTTGGTTCACCCCACAAATGGCCGCTACGGCCGGCGCACTGCGCTGATCCGATGGCAGGAGCCAGGTGCTTCTCCTGGTCTCCCATGGGGTGCAGGGCCCAAGCACTTGGGCCATCCTCCACTGCACTCCCTGGCCACAGCAGAGAGCTGGCCTGGAAGAGGGGCAACCGGGACAGAATCCGGCGCCCCAACCGGGACCAGAACCCGGTGTTGCAGCGCCACAGGTGGAGGATTAGCCAAGTGAGCCATGGCACCGGCCTCCTGCTGCTTTTAAAAAATCATTTTCATGTGTGTGAAAGACAGAGATGTGGAGAGATCTCCCACCTGCTTGTTCACCCCTCAAATGCCCGCAACAGCCAGGGCTGGGCCAGGCCAAAGCCAGGAGCCCGGAGCCCCATCCAGGCCTCCATGTGGGTGCAGGGACCCAGGTACCCCAGGATCACCTGCCGCTCCCGGGGTGCACAAGCAGGAGGCTTGGACTGGAAGGGAAGCCGGGGCTCGAGCCCAGGCCCCGGGACGTGGGCTGCAGGCAGCCGAGCCGCTGCACCTGACCGTCCACTCCACCTCCCTTTGCTCCCCTGGCCCACGGCCAGCTCCATTTCATTCCCCACAAAGACCCAGGGAGAAGCCGCTTGCTGCCCTCCCAGCTTCCGGAAGTCACCTGTCACCTGCACGCCCCCGCCCGCGCCCCTCCCTCCATCTCCAAAGCCCTCATCCTGCCCCTCCCAGCTCCCTCTTGGAGGGACCAACGACTCCCATGGCAGCAGGTGCAGGGGGCAGAGGCGTGCCCGGGCCATGGCTGATGTTTTATTTCCAGGGTTGACTCTGGGTCGCGGCTGCAGAGGCTTGAGGGTGGGGTCGCCGGAGGGGGGGACGGGGACGCAGCCCCTGCCACGGGAGGGGCGGGGCAGGCCACCCCGGAGACCCCCCGGGAGTGGGGGCTGGGGAGAGGGAGAGGACGGTGGCAGGGGCAGTGTGCCTCTGCAGGGCGTGGGGGATGCGGGTGAGTCCTGCGTTAGTTGGACCGCATGGTGTCTTGGATCCACTTGGTGAAATTGCAGAGGTTGGTGTAGACGCCCGGGCGGTTGGGCTGGGCACAGGGGTAATCTCCCCAGGACACGAGGCCCTGCAGGGAGCCGTCACATACCACGGGGCCCCCAGAGTCGCCCTGCAGGGGAGAGAGGCAGAGAGGTGATGAGAGGGAGGGGCCCCGTCCAGGGCTGAAGGGAGGGGGCGGGGCGTGGTCGGCGCTGAGTTGAGTGAAAAGCGGCCCCGCCCACCAGGCTCACGCTATGACCCCGCCCCCCGCAATCACCCTCCTGCCTCAACACTCGCCCTCCCCACATCATTTCTCGTTCACGTTCATGCAAAAATACAGATTTGCGTGTTTATGCAAAACATGAATGCAGATTTGCATGTTTATGCAAACAACAAATGCATATTTACATGTTTATGCAAAATAAGGACACAGATTTGCATGTTTATGCAAAAATACAAATACAGGTTTGCATGTTCATGCAAAAATAAGAGCACAGATTTGCATGTTTATGCAAAATGAGTGCAGGCTTGCATGTTTATGCAAACCACAAACACATATTTACATGTTTATACAAAATAAGGACACAGATTTGTGTGTTTATGCAAATCACGGATACATATTTGCGTGCTTATGTGAAATTCGATGGCAATTGGGCTCAGTTGCAGGGACGCCTGGCTCCTCCCCTGGGCTCCCCTGTTCTCAGGGAGCCCACGTGGCTGCTGGCTGCTGGAACCTCTGAATGTCCACTTTCCTGTGCCTTCATCTTTCTCATGAATTTTTGTCTACATTCGTTGTGGTTTTTTTTGTTTTTTTTTTTTGTTTTTTTTGCTTTGCACACACACCGTTAGTTAACTGCTCCGAGCCTGGGCTCCTGTCTATGCAGTAGGACTACCGGTGACAGTGACGTGAGTGAATGAGCCGATGCAGGTGCATGACCTCTTGAAATTAGTGGGGAAGGAGGCTTTAGAGACTCGCTGGTTCGGATGCGAGATGGTTGTGGGATCCAGGCGCGGGGTTTCACGCCTTGGCCTGGCTAAGTCTGGCTCCTCCTGTCAGCGCGCTCCAATGCCACCACCTCTCAGTCAGCCTATTTGTGGGACGTTCTCCACCACCAGCGTTTTGCTTTGCTACTTTGTGGCTCCTCCACGCCTTCCAACCACTTCCTGCGTTCCACCCCCTGCATTAAATACCCTTAAAAATGCCTAGCATAGGGTTCCCCCTTTATCCTTTGTTGGGACATTTTTCTGTCATCTGGACTCCCACATCCCTTCTTAGAGTGCTGGTTCGAGTCTTGGCTTCTGCTAACACGCACCCTGGAAGACAGCCCAAGTACCTGGGCTCCTGCTACCCCCGTGGGAGACCCAGCCGGAGCTCCTGACTCCTGGCTTTGGCCCCAGCCCTGGTTGTTGTGGGCATTTGGGCAGTGGCTCCGCCTTTCAGATAACTAAACCTTAAAAATAAACCATATTATTAAAGCCAATTTTATCTTTTTTTAAAAAAAAGATTTAAAGGGGTCCTGGCTGCTTTGGCCATCACCGGCTTTCGGGCGACAGAGCAGGCTCCCCACGTGCGTCTGCGTGGAAGCGGCGGAAGCCTCACCTGACAGGAGTCCCGGCCCTCCTCGTCGCCGGCGCAGAACATGCTGTGGTCTATCTGCCCCGGGTAGGCTTCCTTGCACCGCTCCTCGCTCAGCACGGTGATATTTAAGCACTGGAGGACCTTGGGGAAGGCGTCTGTGGAATGGGACCGCAGTGAGAGGCGGGGCGAGCAGGGGCGCGCGGGGGCGGGGGGGTGGCGTGGGCACAGGGAGGAAGCTGGGCGCTCACGCTGGGAGTTGTTGGTGGTCCCCCAGCCCGACACTGTGCAGCGGGTCCCAGCAGAGGGGCAGCAGGAGGAGATGTTGATGGCCTTGACCGTGCGGCTCTCACGGACTTTGCGGTTCAATTTGATGAGCATGAGGTCGTTGGAGTGACCGGGGTGGGAGTAGCCGGGGTGCGGGATGGACTTGATTCCCTTGAACATCTGCTGCCCGGATTCGTAGACGGGTGACATGGAATGGTGGCCCAGGCGGACCCGGAAAACGCTGAGGAAGGAGGTGCCACCCCAGGCCTCAGCCTCAGCCCCTCACCCCATGCCGACCCCCACCCTCCCCCTGCACCTGCGACCTCAAACACCACCCGAAGCTCGGCCCAAGCCCACCCTCGGCTCCCAGTCCCTGCGCCGTCTTATTCCCGCCTACCCCGCCCCCTCTCACCCTATAAGCGCCAGTTCTAACTCCATCTGCACCCCAAGCCCAACCCCAAACCCAGCTTACTCCAACCCTAGCCTGCTCCCCGTTTGTAAATCATCAATATTTGTCTCCCCAAACCAAATCCAACCGCCGCCCCCAGATCCGGCCTACCCCAGCCCCAGCCCCGACCATCCCAGCTCTCCCTCCTCCTGCTCGCTCCTCTCCAGCCCCCCGCCCCGTCCGGTGAGCCCCACTCACGGCTTCCTGCAGTGGGCGGCCGTGAGCAGCCACTGCGGGGCCACCAGCACCGCCCCGCAGTACAGCTGCCCGGGCCCCAGCAGCAGCGCGCCCTGCCACGGCTGCGTGTCCCTCTCGCAGTCCGACCCGTTCACGATGCGGCTGCTGCTGCCGCTGCGGTCAGACGCGGCGTCCTCCTGCGGCCCGGCTCCCAGGTCCCGGTCGCTCCCGGGAGGTCCCGGGTCCGAGGGGTTGTAGCAGGAAATGTCCTCGTTTGCAAGAACAGGCTCTGGGGACAGAAAATGGGCGGGGCCTGGACTTGGGGCGGAGCTTGGGCAAGGGGGAGGGGCTTAGGCTCTGGAGGCAAGACCAATCAGAGGAGGGCTTGGGCTTTGGGGGCGGGGCCTGGAGAAAGCCCGCTGATTCGCTGAAAAGTGAACCAGGCCTGGGCTCAGGGACAGACCTCAGGTCCAGGTGGGGACACTGGACTCTGGCTGGACCTCAAGGGTTCCTGGGATTGGCCAGAGCTTGGTGAGCAAGACCAGGGGAGAGCGACACTGGGTACAGGAGCACAAGGAGAGAGCCAAGGCTGTCGGGGCAGGGCCCAGGGAGGGGATCTTGTCCCAAGAAGCAGGGCCAGGCCCTGGCAAGTGGGGCCAGGATGGGAGGCTGCAGAGCCTGAGGCAGGGGAGGGGTGTAGAATCCACAGGGGATTCCATCCTGCAGGGTCCTAGCTTTGGGAAGGGATGTGGGGCCGGAGTGGCATTTCAGACAGAGTAATCTGGCCTGGGGGCGTGGCTGAGGATAAGGGGCGGAGTCACACCTCCTGGGGAAAGGGCTCAGCAGGGCTGGTTTTCCAAATTCTCAAACACAAATGTGTTTCCTGAATCTCCCTTTCCACCCCATCTTCCCACATGAGACCTCCAGACAGGGGCTGGCACAGTGGCTTAGTGGGTAAAGCCGCTGCCTGCAGGGCCAGCATCCCATATGGGCGCTGGTTCAAGTCCTGGCTGCTCCACTTCCAATCCCACTCTCTGCTATGGCCTGGGAAAGCAGTAGTGGATGGCCCAAGTCCTTGGGGCCCTGAGGCCATGTGGGAGACTTGGAGGAAGCCTCTGGCTCCTGGTTTCAGATCGGCACAGCTCCGGCCATTGCGGCCATCTGGGGAGTGAACCAGCAGATGGAAGACTTCTCTCTCTCTCTCTGCCTCTCCCTCTCTCTCTGTGTAACTCTGCCTTTCAAATAAATAAATAAATCTTAAAAAAAAAAAACCTCCAGAAAGATACAGATACTGTGTGTCCTCATCAGTCCCCTCCCCCCCAAAGTCCACTTATGGCTTCCTTCCCCTCCTGATGACCCAGAGAAGCCCTGACATGGCCAAGAAACACGGACACAAGCACTGTCAGCCCAGCTCATATGCACGGCGGCATGGGCCCTCCCCGGAGTCGTGGCCACGCGCACATGCTGCATGTTTCTTAGCCATAAGGAGCTACAGGTGCACCGACATGTGACATGGTGACAAGGTCACACTCAGGGGACATTTGCACACACACACACCCAGCATGCCATCATGAAGTCATAGCACCACCGTCACATGGCAGCCATCTCACGGTGACAGCCGCTCTGCCCCCTTGGTCCCCTGAGGCGGGGACAGGAACTCGGGGCTCATACTCAGCCATGCCATCGCATGGACCGTGGCATTCATGCAACCGCACAGCCACACACAGTTGCATATATGTGGAGTCATGAACAAGCACTCAACCCCTCCACAAACCTGCACACCCCTTATGTCACACCCAGCCACTGCCGCTCAATCACAAATGGCCGCCTGCATGTGCGGTGCCACGCATTTTTGTGGTGACAGCCACTTTTGTCATGCACGATTCCTTGGCACAGGAAGAGGCACCCCCGACACCTGTGGTCCTACGCAAAACCGCCAGGCAACAGTGGTGTTCACACTCATGCTCACCCAGCCCCACGCTCACTCGGCTGCACCCACCCCTCACAGTCACCTCATGTGGGACAAGGGACTGCACACGCGTGTGCACACACACAGCAGTCACAGGGCCCCAGGCAACGCATCAACCATGCTGGAGCCATACCCAGCCTCATGCAGTCCCCAGGGACAACTCTCCAGTGCCACATGACTGCCGCCCCGTCCCGGTGCACACGCATGCACACACACACACGCGCACGCGCATGCATGTGTGCTCGGTTCTGGTTACCTGCAGCTCCGAGAATCACGGCTGCGGCCAGAGCACTGAGCATCCACACCCGGGGGCCTCCTGCAGGAGCCATGGCCGCTGCACCTGCTGGGGAGGGTCAGAGGATGGCGGCCTGGGTGAGTCTGGGGGCCCTTAGCCCCTTTCTCTACCCTGTCTCCCGCAGGACATTGCCCCCAATAGTGCTGAGCTGGGGCCTTGCAGCACAGGAGGGCGTGTCCAGCACCCGCAGTCCATGCGAGGAGGGAGGACATAGAGGTGGGCGCATCCAGGACCAGAGCCACAGGTGGGCCTGTGAACCGAGCCCCCTCCCCCCGCCTCACCTGCTGTGTCCCCCAGGCCGCGGTGGTGGGGGGAGGGACCCGCTCCCGGCTCGGCCGCCCGCTTCTGAGGCTTGCGCCGCCTGCCTGCCGCCTCCTCGGCTCTGGGCACCGGGCCTGGGTTATAACCACCCACTGGTCCCGCAGGCACATTCCCCGGGAGTGAGGCGCCCTGTCTGTGGGCCTTAGCAATCACTCCTCCTGCCCCCTCCCCCGGCCGCCTCCACCCCCAGAGCACCCCCCACACCCAGTTCCCAAGGCCACTCCCTCCCTCCCTGGCCCCGGGGATGGGGAGGGTCTCCGGGCCAGCCTCCGCCACCCTGGCTTCTCACCAGCTCTGGCTGGTTGCTCTTGGTGCAAAGATGTCTTCCTGTCTCCTGTGCCGCTCTCTCATTCTGCCTCCCTGTCCCCTGCCTCCCTCCTCTTCCTTCTCTGTCCCCGCTTCTTCTTCATGCTCTGTCCAGTTCTCTGGGCTTTTCCTGTCCCCTCAGAACCTTCCTGAGCCTCGGTCAGGATTTGCTAGCCTGAGGGTCTCTCTGTCTCTCTCGCTCCCTCTGTTTCTGGCATCTCCAACTTCCTCTTCCTCCATCCGTCTGCACCTGCCCCTGCCTCTGCCTCTGCACCTGCTGTGCCCCTGCTCTGCGCCCGGGTCTCTGCGGCGCTCTCTCCTGATCAGCCCTGCTGTTCCCGTCTCTGCACAGCCTTACAGGTCTGACTGAGGCACTATAAATGGAGCCTGCTTAGAGCACATGGGCCGACGAGCTCTCACACACATCACACCGTGCCTCGGGTCCAGGACATGAACGTAGCCATAGCAGCCCCTTGTGAGCGTCTGTGGCTCTCTGTATCCTTCCCTCCACACCTGCCTGACGCCTCCCTCTCCCCTCTCCTCCTTGGTCTCTGTTTCCAGCTCCGTCTGCACCACTGGGTCTGCTCTCCACCCCCCCACCCCACCCCGCCCTGGTATCTCCCTGTCTCTCCATCTCCTTCGCCTAGTGTTTTAGGCCAGGGAGACCCAGGCCCCTTTGCAGAGGACCCCCCCTGCCCCATTTCTCCTGCCCCCACCCTGAGGCCCAGGTCACAGCACGGAGAGAGGCCGGGATCCAGTCCTGGTGCCCCGGCAGGTGCTCGGCCCAGCTGGCACACGCAGGCGTGGGTGAGAGGGCTGGGCAGGGCCATTCGTCAGGAGGAAAAGAGGTCAAGAGGCCAGGATGGGGGCGGGCAGCTCCTGGCCTTCTGGGAAATGGGGCACTGGGTGGGGGCCCAGGCAGCGGCTCCCCCGCCCCCCGCCCAGTGCTGGGCTGTCGGGGCGGCCTTGCTGGGTTCCTTCTCCGCACCCGTCTCTGGCTCTGTCTCCCGGTCTCGGGCCCCAGGAGGAGGAGGGGGACAGACATCCGTCTGTGGTGCCTGATGCAGGCGAGTCTGTGACAAAGACAGCTGCAGGGGTGCGCTGGGGGAGCTCACGGAGCTGCTGCCTAGGAGGGACACCCAGCACCCGCTCAGCAGGGGGGATTCACAGCCCTGGAGCCGGGCCTTAGTGCACAGCAAAAACACAAACCCAAGACATGGGGCCGGCGCCGTGGAGTGGGTAAAGCCACTGCCTGCAGTGCTGGCATCCCATATGGGCGCCGGTTCGGGTCCCGGCTGCTCCTCTTCTGCTCCAGCTCTCTGCTGTGGCCTGAGAAAGCAGTAGAAGATGGCCCAAGTCCTTGGACCCCTGCACCCACATGGGAGACCCGGAAGAAGCTCCTGGCTCCTGGCTTCGGCCTGGCCTAGCCCTGGCCCCTGCAGCCATTTGGGGAGTGAAGCAGCGGGTGGAAGATCTCTCTCTCTCCTTCGCTGTGACTTTGTCTTTCAAATAAATAAATACAAATATTTTAAAAAGTTTACTCAGGTTTATTTTGATTATGGGAATTAGTATTTCATGCACTAAAGGGACAAAACCAGCAATCAACTCCTCCTTAGTCTTTTTGTTTTCTTAAGATTTACGTATTGACTTGAAAGGCGAAGTTACACAGAGAGGGAGAGAGAGAGACAGAGAGGGAGAGAGAGAGGGCTTCTACCCGCTGCTTCACTCCCCAGATGGCTGCAGGGGCCAGGGCTGGGCCAGGAGCTTCTTCTGGGTCTCCCACGCAGGTACAGAGGCTCAAGGACTTGGGCCATCTTCTACTGCTTTCCCAGGCCACAGCAGAGAGCTGGATCGGAAATGGCACAGCTGGGACTCAAATCAGCACCCATAGGGGATGCCGGCACTGCAGATGGCGGCTTTACCCGCTACGCCACAGTGCCAGCCCCAATAAATCTTTTTTTTTTTTTTTGACAGGCAGAGTGGACAGTGAGAGAGAGAGACAGAGAGAAAGGTCTTCCTTTTGCCGTTGGTTCACTCTCCAATGGCCGCCACGGCCGGTGCTCTTTGGCGGGCGCACCACACTGATCCGAAGCCAGGAGCCAGGTGCTTCTCCTGGTCTCCCATGGGGTGCAGGGCCCAAGCACCTGGGCCATCCTCCACTGCACTCCCGGGCCACAGCAGAGAGCTGGCCTGGAAGAGGGGCAACCGGGACAGAATCCGGCGCCCCGACTGGGACTAGAACCCGGTGTGCCGGCGCCGCAGGTGGAGGATTAGCCTAGTGAGCTGCGGCGCCGGCCCAATAAATCTTTTTTTTTTTTTTTTTTAAAGATTCCAGTACAGAGGAGCAGTAGAGCCCACAGTAGGGCACCAGCCCTCTGCTGTCAGGATTCCGTGTCATCCACCGCACACCCTCCGTTTCTTGTCTGTAGAATGGGAGTGATAATGGTACCCATGCCCACAGGCTCGGCCCGAGCACCCGATGTGTTCACGGAACATTCCAGGGAGAGAAACTCTGGCCATATGTCAGAATAAACTTCCCTTTTGATCGTGTTTCTCCATACGTCTTGAAGTGCACGCCACAGAAAGTCCCTCACGCAGGGCCGGGCCTGCTGGTGTGGTGAAGTTGCTGTTGTGTTGTTGCCATGGTTACCGTGACCAGTCCCAATTACCTGGGTTGATCTTGGCCTGCAGAGTCACCGGCTGGCCTCCACCTGGTAACCTTGGAGGCCGGCCTGGGCCTGATTATCAGTTGTGACTTCTGGGGAAGACTGGCCTGGGCGGGGCAGACTCAGGCCACTCCCACGGCCACTCCCTCCCCACGCTGTTCGAATTTCTTTGGTTCAGATCTTTCCTAGGCCTGCACTGGCAGCCACAGTGCCCACCCCACTCCGGAGCCTGCACCAGCCGGGTGGCTCACCGCCTGGCTTTTCTATGCACACCCTGTCCCGTGAGGCTGTCAGACCCTGTCCCTGCCCACGTGGTGTCCAGCTGGCTGCAGCCCCGGCTCAGCCCTGCGCCATCACCGGCTCCAGTCTCCCGGCTCTGCTAGTCCTGTGCATGGCCCCAGAGCTGCTCCTCCTCATAACCCCGCCATGGCTCCCACTGTGCTCGGGAGAGAGCCCTGGCCTCCCGGAGCTGCCGCCCCAGGTCCTCTCCCATCTTATTTCCTGTCACTCCCACGCCCACACAGTGGTCCTGCCCCTGCCCCACCCCATCTTTGCTACCACAAAGGGAGCCCAAGGAAGGGTACCAGCCAAGCAGGGCGTGTCCAGGTGACTTCCTGGGAGTCAAGTTTGGGGGCTGGTGTTGCGGCACAGTACTTTAAGCCACCACCAGTGACACTGGCATCAGAGCCCTGGTTCGAGTCCCGGCTGCTCCACTTCCCAAGCAGCTCCCTGCTAATGCGCCTGGGAAAGCAGTGGGAGACGGCCCAGGTGCTTGGGCGCCTGCACCCACGTGGGAGACCCCATGGAGGTTCTGGCTCCTGGCTTCTGACTTTGGGCTGGCTCAGCCCTGGTTTTTGTGATGGGGAGTGACCCAGTAGATGGAAGACCTCTCTCTCTCTCTTTCTCTCTCTCTCGATCTTCCATCCACTGGGTCACTCCCCAAATGGCTTCAATGGCTGGGGCTGGGCCAAGTTGAGGCCAGGAGCCAGAAGCTTCATCTGGGTCTCCCATGTGGGTTCAGGGGCTCAAGCACTTGGGCCATCTTCTGCTGCTTTCCCAGCTGCATTGGCAAAGAGTTGGATCAGAACTGGAGCAGCCAGGACTCGAACCAGAGTCCATATGAGATACTGGCATGGCAGGCAGCGGCTTCACCCACCGCACCACAGCGCCAGCCCTGGGGTACCCTCTTCCGAGCCCAATTTCCAGACAAGGAACACACACCATGAAGGAAGGACTTCCTGGGATCCGGAGCTGGAATACCAGCCCCCGACCGCTCCTCTGTGGGGGGCACCGGCACCACAGGACGAGCGGAAAGGACAGAGACCACGGGAGAGACGCTCGCTGCCCCCGCTCGGGCACTGCCGGCGCATCAGGGAGACCTGGACTGCGGGCGTCATTATGTTTATTAAGCACCAGGGGTCAGGTCTGGGCAGGTGGGGACACAGGGTGAGGGATGTTCTGGAGCCAGCCAGCGAGGTTGGAGGTCAGAGGTCAGAAGTCAGAGGTCAGTGGGTGTAAATGGTTCTTTGAATCCAGCCGATGTATCTGCAGACGTCGGTGTAGACGCCTGGCTTCTCCTTGGAGCCACAGGGGACGTTACCCCAGGACACGAGGCCTCGCAGACGGTCTCCGCACACCAGCGGGCCCCCCGAGTCCCCCTGTGGGAAAGAGGGAGGAAGTTAGGTGTGGAGGCCCAGAAAGAGGGAGGGAGAGCAACAGGTCCCAAGGGAGACAAGGAAGAGAAGGGGGAAGGGGGAGGGGGAGGGGGAAGGGGAGGAGGAGGAGCGGGGTGTGTAGGGGGAGACCACAGCGAGACACAGGTGGGGAGGCGGACCCCGGGAGAGACGTGTCTCATGGCTTTTTCTCCAGGGAGCTCTCTCCTCTCATGAGGACAGTCTCATCTGCCCGCCCTTCCTCCCCTCTCCACCTGCTGCGTCTGCGCCGTCTTTGCCGCTGTCCCCCTCTCCTGCCCCTCATTTTGGCACAAAAAAGGGGAGCCTGCAGGCGGATGGTGGCGGAACCCAAGATAAAGGAATTTGGGGGTAGGGGTGGCCCCCTCTGTCTCCAGTGCGGTCCCCAGAGCGTGGCTGCCTTCAAGCAGGACTTGAGGGGGCCCTGTCCGAGGAGGGGCGGTCCCCGCTCCCAGCTCGCCGCGTCTCCGCTGGGCCTCGCGTCTCTGCGTGTTGGGCTGCTTCCCTCCCAGCCTCTCTCTGTCTCTGCCAAGCTGTGCTTCGCCCTGCGTGTCTCCCCCTCTGCCTGTCCGTGGCTGTGCGCGGGGGTCCTTGTCTCTGGCTGAGCGCCGGCCGGCCCCCCGCGCGCCTCACCTGGCAGGAGTCCTTGCCATGCTTCTGGTCCCCGGCGCACAGCATGTTCGGGGTGATCTGGCCCGGGTAGGCGCGCTCACACTCCTCCCGGGGCACCAGCTGGATGTAGGCACACTGGATGGTGTCGGGGAAGTCGCCTGTCCGTGGGGAGATGCCCCAGACTTAGCCCAGGCCCCAGCCTCCCTGCCGCCCCTGGAAGCCCCGCCCGCGCGCCCTGTGGGTCTCTATCTCACACCCCCTCCCCTCTTTCCTCCTTAGAACCCAGCCCACCATCCCTGCCTCCCGACTGGGTCTTTCCCATCACGCTGCGCTCTCATTGGCTCTTCCTCCTCATTTGTCTCCTCTTCTTCACACGCCCTCCTTTCCTATTGGCTCTCCTTGTCTCCTAGGTCCCGCCTCTCCCCGTCTCTCCCACTGACCTCCAGGATTTTCTTCTCTATCAGTCCGGCCCCTGCGGTACCCTCGGGCTCATCATCCACCCACCACTGGACGCTTCTAGGCCACTGGTTCCTTCTGATTGGTGCCCCCTTGACGGACATGGTCCTTTCCTAATTGGTCCCACCCCCCTCCACTGGCTCTCCTTCCTATTGGCTCTGCATCCATTGTCCCTTCAATCCTGCTCCTCTGCTGGGCTGGCTTCTGCCTCCCGTCTTTGCCCTGGAGACCCCTCTTGACCACCGACCCTCTCCCGGTCCATCTCCCCAGACCTCTCTCTGTCCCACCTGCTGGCCTCGCAGCTGTCTCTCCTCCCCGTATCCCTTCTTGCTGTCCCCCAGGCCCACAGCCCACTGTCCCACCCTCCTCTTTGGCCCCTGGGTCCATGGCCCGCCTCCTCCAGCACCCACTGCCTCCCTCTGCTGACCGTCGGCTGTCTTGCCCCAGCCCAGGATGTGACAGCTGGTGTGGGTGGCCGAGCAGTCCCTCTCCAGAGGCAGGGGTTGGATGTGTTCCGAGAGCCTGGCCGGACGTGCCAGGCGCAGCAGCATGATGTCCTGGTCGTGGGTGGCGGCGTCGTAGCCCGGGTGGACCACGGCGCGGACGACGGAGCTCTGCTCCTGAGAGTTCTCCCTCTGCTGCAGGTTATGTTTGCCCAGGTAAACCTGGAGCTTCCTGGGGACGGCGAGAAAGGCCAGGTCTCACCCGGAGCCCCTCCGGGAGGCCCGGGAGTGATGGCTCCCCGGGCCTGCTCTCCCACCGCCGCCTCCCGGGAGGATGGTTTATCCGGGTCCCGTGGACGTGCAGTGCTAGGCCCTGTCCAGTAGGGGGCTTTCCGCTCATTCCCTGAATCCAAAGGGATCAGCCGCAGGTGACGGCCTCAGCGCTCTGGGAGTCAGGGCGGGGAGTTTTGGCCTGCTCTGGCACGGGACAGGTGTCAGTCACTCTGCTTCCCAGAAGTCCCCCACGGCTCCCCAAGGGAGCCCTCCCCCCCAGACTCGGCTCCACCCACAGTTCAGGCTAAAGCCCCTCCACCTTTGAAAGCTTCCCTTTTTTTTTTTTTTTAGATCTCCCATCCACTGGTTTACTTCCCAGGTAGCTACAACAGCCAGGGCTGGACCAGGCCGAAGCCAGGAGCCAGGAGCTTCATCCGGGTCTCCCACGCAGGTGCAAGGGCCCAAGGACTTGGGGGCCATCCTCCACTGCTTTCCCAGGCCATAGCAGAGAGCTGGATCGGAAGTGGAGCAGCCGGGACTTGAACCGGCGCCCACATGGGATGCCGGCACTGCAGAAGGCGGCTTTACCGTCTACTCCAGAGCACCGGCCCAGCCTGGGAGCTTCCTTAGAAGACCCAAGATGGCTCTCCCCTTGGGGTTGCCGGGTGGGGAGTGGGTTCTTGCACTCCTTCTATCTCTCTAGCTCCGCCCCCTTGCTCATTGTCAGGCCGCGGCTAGAATTTCCTCTCACCACCATGAGCCTCCTCTTGCTGACGTGGGTTCCCCTGTCCCTTGCCCCCATCACTGGCTTTTGGGGAAGGTGCGATTGTGTGAGTCATGGGGAGGGGGGGGGCTGTCTCTTAAAGGGACCACGTTCCTGCCCTTCTATCCCCAAGGGCAGGGATTGTGTGTCTCCCTCACCCATGGCTAAATCTTCACTGCCCAGAGGTGGGGGCACTGAATGAATGATGCTTGGGGCAGGACAAGGGGTCCTTGAATCCCTGCCACAGCATGACAGTGTCGTCCCCCCCTAACCTGCACTGCAGGGGGTGGCACCTGTGGCTTCCAACACCTGCACAGTCGCCTGACACTTGTCTTGGAAGTAGCACCCAGAGTCCCTGCCCGGGGAGGTTCTAGGGGGAGCCCAGCTGTTGCTTCTCTCAGCACCTGGCCAGCAGTCGGCTCTCACAGGGGCAGCTGTGAGGATCTGTGCCCCCGAACCTCATCCGGGCCCTGCTCGCGGCAGCTCTGACCTGCTGCTCCCACCGCCCGGCACACCTGCCCAGACATCCCAGCAGCATCTCAAGTCCACCTGCACTGGTGCTGTCCCCATGCTGAGCCTGCATCTCCTTCTCTCCTCCCGCCCCCCCTTGGAGAGTCTCCCAGAACCCGCTTACTCAGGGCAGATTCCTGGAGGTCAGTGCTGCTTCCTCCCGCGCGCTCGGCCTCAGAGTGGCTGCCAAGGACCTCCGCCTGTCTCCGAGGCCTCTGCTACCCTCCCGCATCGCTGGGCCCTCTCCCCCCACCCCGCTCTCGCTCTGTCTGCTCCCCAGGGCACTGACCCCTTCATCAGAGAGGAAGGTGGGACAGAGAGCAGTTTGGGGTTCTCTCTCTGTCTCTCTCCTGCACCCTCAGGGCTGACCGAGCATGGGTCTGGGTCAGCCTCGGCTGGGGCGGGGCAGGTGCGTGTCCCCTGCTCCCCACTCGGGGTGTGCGGACTCACGCTTTCTTGCAGTGGGCGGCCGTGAGCACCCACAGTGGGTGGATGAGGACCCCGCCGCAGAGCAGGTGGCCCGAGGTGTACAGCGCCGCCTGGAAGGGGTGCGAGGCGTTCTCACAGGGCCCCCCGTGCACCACCTTGTTCTGCTCCTCGGCCCAGGCTGCGGGGGGACAGCGTCGGGTCAGAGACAGGCACCCCCCGGGGCGGAGCCCGCTAGGGACCCTCTCACTCCCACCCCTCCCTCGCATCTCCCTAGCCCCACCCTCAACCCCCCAACCTGCCTCCTGCCCCTTCCCCGTCGGGTCTCCACACCCCCCCTTCATTTCTATCCCCATGGCCAAGACCAAGTCTGACCCTTAGCTCTTTCTGACCTTCCGACTCATGCCTCCTCCCCTCCCCACCTGTACCCCTCCCCAACGCACCTCACCAGCGGCCCCCTGCTGCCACCCCTCCCCCGCCCCGCACCTGCAGCCAGGAGGATGAGCGCCACCGTCAGCTTCTTCATGGCCATGCCTGGGAAGGAAGCCAAGTGCCCGTTCAGATGCTGCAGCCTCCAGGGGACCGCTGCGTCTATTCCCACCCCCGACCTTGACCTCTGCCTCTCCCATCCAGCCTCCACAGGGACCGCCGCGTCTGCCCCCTCCACCCCCCGACCTTGACCTCTGCCTTTCCCATGCAGCCTCCAGGGGACCGCTGCGTCTTCCCCTCCCCCCCCCCCGACCTTGACCTCTGCCTCTCCCATCCAGCCTCCAGGGGACTGCTGCGTCTGCCCCCTCCCCCCCGACCTTGACCTCTGCCTCTCCCATCCAGCCTCCAGAGTACCGCTATGTCTGCCCCCTCCCCGCCCGACCTTGACCTCTGCCTTTCCCATGCAGCCTCCAGGGGACCTCTGCGTCTTCCCCCTCCCCTCCAACCTTGACCTCTGCCTTTCCCATCCAGCCTCCAGGGGACCTCTGCCTCTACCCCCCCGACCTTGACCTCTGCCTTTCCCATGCAGCCTCCAGGGGACCTCTGCGTCTTCTCCCTCCCCTCCAACCTTGACCTCTGCCTCTCCCATCCAGCCTCCAGGGGACCTCTGCGTCTTCCCCCTCCCCCCCGACCTTGACCTCTGCCTTTCCCATCCAGCCTCCAGGGGACCTCTGCCTCTACCCCCCCGACCTTGACCTCTGCCTTTCCCATCCAGCCTCCAGGGGACCGCTGCGTCTTCCCCTCCCCCCCGACCTTGACCTCTGCCTTTCCCATCCAGCCTCCAGGGGACCTCTGCCTCTACCCCCCCGACCTTGACCTCTGCCTCTCCCATCCAGCCTCCAGGGGACCGCTGTGTCTGCCCCCTCCCCCCGACCTTGACCTCTGCCTCTCCCATCCAGCCTCCCCAGCTCCCACGAAGGCAGGTGCAGAGGGGAGCCCCTGAGTCCGCAGTGAGACCTGGGCCAGTCTGTCTGTTTCTGGAGGCTCCACTCCATCCTGCCAATCGCGGTGGGGCTGAGCCTGGGGGGGCCTGCGCTCCTGCCCCACCAGGGGACCCCTCCCCTGCAGCCTGGCTCCGTGCTCCCTTCCCCCACCCCTACCACCCTGCCCTAGCCCAGGGTCTCTCCCTTACCGGCTGCGACCCGCTGCCTCCTGGCCCGGGGCCTCTGCGGTTAGGGGAGGAAGGCAGAGAGCCAGGCCTGCAGGATGCTGTGGGACAGAGCAGCCCAGAGCCAGAGTGAGCCGGGCCAGGCTGCAGGGACACAGACTCCCTGTCCTCAGCGGCTCTTGGCGCTTCCTTTTAACCCTTGTCTCCCCAGGTCCCTGAGCCAGAAGGATGCCCCACCCTCTTCCTCCTCACCCAGGCCTCCCACACACATTCCTCCTTCCCCACCTCCCCCTCCTGCTGACCCCTGACCTGCTCCAGGGAGGGAGCACAGTCTGTGCCTGCACGGAGGGTCCAGAATGCTGGTCTGAGGGAGGAGGCTGGGGCTGGAGCCCAGGGTCTAGGGCAGGAGGGGCTGGGGCTGGACCCCTGGATCTGAGGGAGGGACCCCAGGGTTTCAGGGAGGGGGGCTGGGGGCCTGGACCCCTGGGTCTGGGGGAGGAGGGACTGAGCTGGACCCCTTTGTCTGAGGGAGGAGGGACTGAGCTGGACCCCTTTGTCTGAGGGAGGAGGTGCTGGGGCTGGACCCCTGGGTCTGAGGGAGGAGGGCTGAGGCTGGACCCCTGGGTCTGAGGGAGGAGGCTGGGGCTGGACCCCTGGGTCTGAGGGAGGAGGGCTGAGGCTGGACCCCTGGGTCTGAGGGAGGAGGGCTGAGGCTGGACCCCTGGGTCTGAGGGAGGAGGCTGGGGCTGGACCCCTGGGTCTGAGGGAGGAGGCTGGGGCTGGACCCCTGGGTCTGGGGGAGGAGGGCCGGGCTGCATTCCTGGGTCTGAGGGAGGAGGGCTGGGGTTGCACCTGCTGGGGGAACAGCAGATGAGAAATTGCATCCTTGCCCTCCGTCCTGCATGTCCTTGGAGGCAGTGCACTGAGGCTGGAGTCCCCCACCAACCCCAGAACCCTGGCCGGTGTCCAGGGCCCCCAGCATCCCAGGCCTGGGCATCCAGGCAGCTGCGGGCCCTGGGAACCAGCTGCCTGGGTCAGAGGGGTCGGGTGACTCACCTGCCCGTAAGCCCGTCCGTGGGTGCTGCCGGTCTCCCGGTGCCCAGCGCACCACGAGCAGCCAGCCAGGGCGCTTGGGTGTTGTCACCAGCTGTCCCCGCCCCGGCCCCCGGCTGCTGCACAATCACGCTTTGTCTGCCCAGCACCCGGTGCCATGCCCCCCGCGGCTTCCCTTTCTCAACTCTCTTCCCGGCACTGGCACCAGGGCGGGCGGGCGGGCGGGCGGCGCCCTGTCAACACCCTCTTTGTCCCCTCTGGCTGGCTGGCAGCCTCCTGGGGCGGCCCTCGAAGCCCACCTGGCCGACCTGGCCCTTCCGCACTCTGGACGGCGCTGGTCCCTCTCCTCCAAGCCGGCCCCCGTCCGCTCCATCTCTCCCTGGGCATGGAGGGGCTGTCTCCACTCCCCCCCCCCCATGACCTCCGACCTTCTGACTTGCCTTGCTCGCTTCTGTGCAGGTGCTGGGGCCCCGTGTGTGCACAGTGGGGACTTAGCTCCCCTCCCCGGGGAGCCGGCACCCACAGGTGGATTTAAGGAGGTCCTGGCATTCAGGGATGGATGCGGGCAGGAGCACAGGTGACTTGGGGGTGTGGTGAGGCATTGGGGGTGCTCACAGGGGCCCGGGAGGACTCGGGGAGTGACAGCTGCTACTGGTCAGGAGAGAGTGAGAAAAGCCACTGGGGATGCGGGGGAAGCAGCGGGCGGCATGGGGAGGGGAGGGGCGGGCGTGCCAGGCGCTGCCGCCGTGGCATGATGGGGCCTGCGGGGCACGAGGAAGGCGGGGCTCCTGGGATGTCGCTGGGCGACAGGGAGGACGGGCACGGCCCCTCGTGGCCCTGCACTCACCCGGGCCTGGCTGTGCCGTCTCGCTTCTCAGAGGGCTCATTCCGCATCAGTGGCCGGTTGAGAGGCCCAGGAGGCCTCCACGTGCTCTGTGGGGCGACCCCTCCCTGGACCTCGCCTCCTCCTGGACAGGAAGTGGGACCTTCCCCTTCCAAGACCCCACAGGTGTTGGTCCCCACCCCCAAGCACTGTCCCACGGGGTCCTCACGTCCCTGCCTTGGCTCAGACCCTCTGCTCGGCCACCTGCGCACTCACCCCTGCCCTCTCCCCCTTGCTGTGTGCCTCACCCAACCCTGGCTGTTCCCGGCCCAGCCCCCGGCCTCCGGGATCATGCACACGCACACGCACACGGGTGTTTTCCAGGATCCAGGATTTTCCTTAGACCAGGTGGATTTTAAGTGTTCTTATCACAAAGGAAAAACAAATATCTGAGGGCCATGTGTGTTTTTATTTTTATTAAATTTTTTTTTTGCCGGGTAGAATTAAACAGTGAGAGACACAGAGAGAAAGGTCTTCCTTCTGTTGGTTCACCTCCCAAATGGCCACTGCGGCCGGCGCTCTGTGACAATCTGAAGCCAGGAGCCAGGTGCTTCCTCCTGGTCTCCCATGCAGGTGCAGGGCCCGAGCACCTGGGCCATCCTCCACTGCCCTCCCGGACCACAGCAGAGAGCTGGCCTGGAAGAGGGGCAACTGGGACAGAATCCGGCACCCCAACCGGGACTAGAACCCAGGGTGCCGGCGCCGCAAGCACAGGATTAGCCTAGTGAGCTGCGGCGTGGCCGGGCCATGCATGTTTTTAACAGCTCCTTTTAGCCATTTCACAAAGTATGCAGACACAGGAAGGAGGGGCTTCAAAAAGTGCACGGTGACCCAGAATTAAAGGCTCAGTTTATCTGGGGCAAAAAGGAATTGAAATCCTAATGTGCATCTTCCACAGATTTTTTAAAATAAAAAGTAAAGTATTTATGTATTCTCATGTACTTGGAAGGCAGAGAGAGGGAGGGGGGAGAGAAAGAGAGAGAGAGAGAGAGAGAGAGAGAGAGAGAGAGAGAGAGAGAAGGGGGAGGGGGGAGAGATTGGAATCTTCCACCTGCTGGTTCACTCCCCAAATGCCCACAACAGCCAGGGTTGGGCCAGGCTGGAGCCAGGAGCCAGGAGCTCCATCCGGGTCTCCCACGTGGGTGCAGGGGCCCAGGCACTGGCCCCATCTTCTGCGGCTCACAAGGTGCATTCGCAGGGAGCTGGATCCCAGGCAGAGCAAGCAGCGCTCAGATGTGGGCTGCAGGTGTCCCCACCGCTGGCTTCCCGCACTGCCCTACGACGCCCGTCCCGGCAAACCCTGCGAACTTTGGTTGGACCAAAGCGGGTGGCGAGGCACAAATACACACGTTTATAAAGCACAACTGAAAGAAGAGAAAGAAAAAAGGAAAATGAGTCAAAAAGACAGAGGGGGGTTGAGTCTAACGTTTCTAACATTTCAGCCTCCTCTACCCAAAACAGTAAGTCTACCCCGAATCCAGCATCTATCCGAAGTCCTGAATCCGTCCCACAGGCCGCCGCTCCCGGGGTGGCCGCTGGCCAGTGCTCACGACGTCGTGCCCAGAGTGCCTGGGCTGGAGTCGGGCGCCACTCCCAGCTCCAGCTTCCTGCTAAGGCGCGCCCTGGAAGGCGGCAGGGCGTGGCGCAGGTCCTCGGGGGCCGCAGGGCAGGGTCCCTGGGGAAGTGAACCAGCCCTGTCTCTCTCTGTACCCTCCCCCCCATCTCTCCGCCTCTTAAAGAAGCAAGAGCAGCCGTGGAGGGGTCGCTGCTTCCTTGCGCCCCGGAGAGCGGCGTCTCCGCGGTCACCTGCCCTCTGCCAGCCGCCAGGAGCATGCGCAGGAGCGGCCGCTGTGCCGCAGGTGCAGCTGTGCGCCGCTGTGCAAGATCCCTTCAGGTTTCCCCGAGCCAGGCCGTGCGCGCGGCCTCTGGGTCACCCCCGCGGCCTCCTGTCCTCAGAATGCCCTTCCCGCCCCTTCCCGACCGCATCTACCTGCCCTTCAAGTCTTTGCTTCCACAGCCGCCTCCTCCAGGATGCCTTCCCTGAACACCACCCGCCTCCGCCTGCTGCCGCCGGCTGAGTCACTCTCTCGTGTGGGTTCCCACAGCAGGTGCCTCTCCCGGGCTGGACCCGGCGCTCCCTGAGGGCAGGCAATGCGCTGAGTCACCCCTGGCCCACACGATCCGCCTCTATTGTGACAGGGAGACCGAAGTGCACCGGGGGAGTGGGTTACCCAACGTGGGGCACCCAGGACATGATGGGGCTCAGTGCTCGGTGACCCCAAGGGGTCTGCTTCACTGCAGCCCAAGGTGGGCGGCAGGAGGGGCGTGGCTGGCTGGGGGGTGGAGCCTCCACCTCTCTCTTCCTCTTCCTCCGCCCCCTCCTCCCACTCCTCTCCCTTCCTCCTCCTCCTCCATAGCACCCTCCCTGCATTTTTTATTTTGCATATTAATTTCTTTAAAGATGTGTTTATTTGAGAGGCAGAAAGAGAGAGGTCTTCTATCCACTGGTTCACTCCCCAGTTGGCCGCAATGGCCTGAGCTGCGCCAAACTGAAGCCAGGAGCCAGGAGCGTCTTCCAGGTCTCCCACTCAGTGCAGGGGCCCAAGGACTTGGGCCATCTTCCACTGCTTTCCCAGGCCACAGCAGAGAGCTGGATTGGAAGTGGAGCAGCCAGGACTCGAACCAGTGCCCATATGGGATGCCGGCACTGCAGGTGGAGGCTTAGCCTCCTGCACCAGAGCGCCAGCCCTTGCATTAACAGAAAGAACAGCTTCAGGTAGTTCACAGAATTCTAAGAACATAAGATACTTCCATCCCTCCCTCCCTCCCCGTTCTCTCTTCCTTGTTCCTGTTTTACAAACTCTGCAATGATATTTTTTCCACTGCGTCGTGTCTTTAGTTTATCTTACAGCCAAAGGCTGACGCTCGGAGTGGAGGAGCCAGTGAGGGCACCGTGTGCCGGTCACCAGCGACCGTCCTGGCTTGGCCACACTTGCGCCTTTCCGCCATGTCTTTCTCCAGTGCGCTTGCTCTGAACACGTCTTCGTGGAGAAAGTGTTTTGTGAGGAAGCCTCGCGGGTGCGTGAGCGGGAGAAGCAGCGGAAGTCACTGACAACGTGGGGGTGGGGGGCTACTCTGTGCGAGGCCACAGCGCCCCCTGTAACTGACCCTCCCCGGCATCTCCAGCCCCACACGCAGCGACAGGGACAGGGCTAAAGGCTCCAGGGTGGGAGGTGGAGCGGGTTCCGGGACCTGGAGCTCATTGCGCTCACACACGCTGCCTGCTCGAAGGAGAATCAGCCATTAGACACAGCTGCAGGGGGCGACCCTCAGGTCAACGCCATGGACCTGCCCCCGCCAGGCGTCTCCGCGATGGTCTAGCGCAGCTACAGTGAGGGCTCATTCCGGATTGAAGATCGCTTCGTGTGTGTAGGAGAGAGAGACGGGGAGAGAAGGTGAAGCTTCATGGAGGTGGGTGGACCCTGACCATCCTTAAACTGGACACAGGCCCAGAGGCAGAGGGGGCAATGGGCTGGGACCCCTGGGTCTGAGGGAGGAGGGCTGGGCCTGGACCCCTAGGTCTGAGGGAGGAGGGGCTGGGGCTGGACCCCTGGGTCTGAGGGAGGAGGGCTGGGCTGGACCCCTGGGTCTGAGGGAGGAGGGGCTGGGGCTGGACCCCTGGGTCTGAGGGAGGAGGACTGGAGGCTGGACTCCTGGGCCTGAGGGAGGAGGGCTGGGGCTGGACCCCTGGGTCTGAGGGAGGAGGGGCTGGGTCTGGACCCCTGGGTCTGAGGGAGGAGGGCTGGGACTGGACCCCTGGGTCTGAGGGAGGAAGCACAGTTGATTGGACTCTTAGGTCTGAGGGATGAGAGGCTGGGGGCTTAGACTCTTGGGTCTGACAGGCTGAGACCTGCACTCCTGGGTCTGAGGGAGGAGGGGCTGGGGCTGGATCCTGGGTCTGAGGGAGGAGGGGCTGGGGCTGGATCCTGGGTCTGAGGGAGGAGGGGCTGGGGCTGGAACCCTGGGTCTGAGGGAGGAGGCACAGTTGATTGGACTCCTAGGTCTGAGGGATGACCTGGGTCTGACAGGCTGAGACCTGCACTCCTGGGTCTGAGGGAGGAGGGGCTGGGCTGGACCCCTGGGTCTGAGGGAGGAGGGGCTGGGTCCCTGGGTCTGAGAGAGGAGGGCTGGGCTGGACCCCTGGGTCTGAGGGAGGAGGGGCTGGCTCCTGTGTGTTGGGTGGGCTTCCTGTGTGCACAGCTCTGGTGCCTGCAGGATTTCTACAACAGGAAGTGACCGGGTGAGGTTGGAGAGGCCCCCAGGGGAGACCCTGGAGCAGAGGAGGATGTGGAGGGAGTTGGGTGGGGAACAGGAAGGACAGGTAGGCGGCCAGGGCCAGGTGCAGGCCGGGGCACCTCTGTCAGCAGCGTCTGAGGTGTGACTGCCCAGAGATCTTTGAGGGCAAGTGGCTGGCGGAGGAGCCAGGCTCTGAGTCACGGGGGACGCCTCCTTTCCCTGGGCTCTTCTCCTGCCTTTTGGGGTACAGGCGCCCACGAGCAGGCTCCTAGTCGGCATCTCCTGTTGCCGGGGACGCTGTGGGCAGGCCTCGTGGTGCACCTGCTGCACTCCTCCTCCCCTCCTTGTCTGTCCCTGGGGAGTGCTCAGAGCCACCTCTCTTTCCACCCAGGGGAGGAGAGCCTGTCCTCACCTCCCCCCTTCTCCTGTACCTCCTTTTACAAATGGGGGACACCGAGGCCTGGGGGAGGAACGGAGCCCTGCGGCCATGTGGGCAGGCAGGACGGGGGCTCAAAACCAGACCCGCTTTCCCCTCCAGCCCCCCTCCCTTAAGGTCGCCTCCAACCTTAGGTCACCAGAGCTTCCTGGTTATAAAAATGCAGAACCAGGGGGGTGCAGCTGGAGGAAGGGGGACCCCCACCTGCAGATCCGCAGCCAGCCTTGCAGCTTTGACCCTGCAAGTATTTCACTGTACGTGGAAAGAATCCCATGCATCCATTTTCCCGTATCTCTCTCTCCCCATTTCCCATCCCGGAGCCTGAACGGTCTTCTGTAACACGCATGACCCTGCCTCAGTGTGGTGTCGAACGACGTGGCTCGGGGTTTAAACAACCCACTAGTGCAACATGGATCAAGCAATCCCAGGATAAACAATATTCTGCCGACTTCAACCTCGCTGTGCGTTTTGTATTTTTATTTGCTAATGCTCTTCTTCGAGGAAATGGAACGACGGAATCTGGACAGTCCGAGGTTGTCTGAGTTTGCGGGTCCCCTGCCAGCAGGCATCTGTGCCCACCCTCAAGGGTTTCGGTGCCGGGTCCTTGCTGTTTTGACTCTTCTGTAAACGTGACGTATTGAAGTCTTTCCACTTCGCCCTTGAGGAAGGGTAAAGCCTGAGGTGGCAGGATCAGCCACAGAGGGCCGTCCGTGTCCTCCCGTGCACCCTCTGCCCTCCAGGGCATGCCTGGTGCACGCTTGGCGGTGGGCTAGCGATGCGTCCTCATGGTCCTGTTTATCCAGTCGGTGAACTTGCACACTTGCGTGTAGACGCCTGGGTCGTTGGGCTGGCCGCAGGGGAACGTCCCCCAGGACACTATACCTTGCAGGGTGCCTCTGCACACCAGCGGCCCCCCCGAGTCACCCTGCAGGGAACAGAACGGGAGATGAGCTCAGGTCACCGCCTTTGCAATGGTAGAGCGTGGAGTTCCACCCCAGCCAATGAGAAGAGACTCACTGTCTCTGGGAACCAATGGGAGGGCAGAGATTAGTACCATCAGGGGCCAGACAAACCAGGCTCTTGGAAGACTGGAGCCCTGGCCAATTGGATCAATCTGAGGGAGGGGCGGGGCTTCTGGGGATCCAAGCAAGGCTTGTCCTGTGAGCGCCAGGGGATGCAGACACACAGTGGGGACGTGGCGCTCCGGCAAACCTGGGTGAGCACCCATTACGCCATTGGCAGGAAGAAAATATGGAGCTCCTGTTTCAAAAATTAAGAATTTAGGGAGCTGGCCCTGTCGTGTAGGTTAAGCCGCCTGCAGGGCTGGCATCCCATGTGGGTGCTGGTTCTACTTTCGGCTGCTCCACTTCCAATCCAGCTCTCTGCTGTGGCCTGGGAAAGCAGTGGAAGATGGCCCAAGGCCTTGGGCCCCTGCACCCATGTGGGAGATCCGGAAGAAGCTCCTGGCTCCTGGCTTTAGATCAGCACAGCTCCAGCCATTGCAGCTATTTGGGGAGTGAACCAGCAGATGGAAGACCCCTCTCTCTCTGTCTCTCCCTCTCTCCCTCTCTGTCTGTAGCTCTGCCTCGCAAGTAAATAAATCAATCTTAAAAAAAACTTTAGAATTTCAAGACATGTCATACCCAAAGCCCCACAATGGACCTCATATCCAAATTTTAAATAAAGCCAGCATGGTACAGTGCTGTGCCAAGACATTCAATCCAATAAAGACTGATCCACTCCTCATTTAAAATTGTGATAAAACAGTGGCATTTCTTCCTTTATCACAGGTTGTTTGCATGGCTTTTTAATTAAAACTAATTACTGTATTAGAGGGCTGGCATTGTGGCCCAGCCGGTTAAGCCACTGCCTGCAACACCGGCATCCCATATCAGAGCAAGGGTTCGAGTCCCGGCTGCTCCACTTCCCATCCAGTTCCCTGCTAATGCGCCTGGGAAAGCAGCAGAGGACGGCCCAAGTCCCTGGGCCCCTGCTCGCACGTGGGAGACCTGGATGGAGTTCCAGGCTCCAGGCTTTGGCCATTTGCAGATCGAAGACCTCCCTCTCTGCCTCTCTCCCTCTCTCCCTCTCACTCTACCTTTAAAAAATCTTTTAAAAAATGCCGTGTTAGATTATGTTTCCCTGGGCGAGCGCCCTCCTGACTCCCCGGCCCCACCCCGCCCTGCACGGCGAGGCCGCCCGGGGGCTCCCGCCAGACGCCGGCAGAGGGCGCTGGCGGCGCGGGGCGGCGCGGGGCTCACGTTGCAAGCGTTGGTCTTGGAGTCGGGGATGCCGGCGCACAGCATGGACTTCCCCAGCAGGTCCTTGTAGACCTTCCTGCAGTCCTCGGCCGAGATGAGCTTCACGTCCGTGCACATCAGCCTGGAGGGGAAGGTCACTGCGGGGCGGGGAGGGCTCAGCTGGGGCCTGGAGCTCGGAGCCCAGAGCCCAGCGCAGGAGGGGGGCGGGGCTGACCCTGGGTCTGAGGGAGGAGGGGCTGGGCTGGACCCTGGGTCTGAGGGAGGAGGCTGGGGCCTGGGCTCCTGGGTCTGAGGGAGGAGGGGCTGGGCTGGACCCCTGGGTCTGAGG
Source organism: Oryctolagus cuniculus (assembly GCF_964237555.1). Lineage (NCBI taxonomy): Eukaryota > Metazoa > Chordata > Mammalia > Lagomorpha > Leporidae > Oryctolagus > Oryctolagus cuniculus. The sequence goes on along the minus strand of NC_091449.1, from coordinate 7,133,008 downwards.
GAGGAGGGGCTGGGGCTGGGCCCCTGGGTCTGAGGGAGGAGGGTCTGGGGCTGGACCCTGGGTCTGAGGGAGGAGGGGCTGGGCCTGGACCCTGGGTCTGAGGGAGGAGGGCTGGGGCCTGGACCCCTGGGTCTGAGGGCAGAGGGGCTGGGGCTGGGCTCCTGGGTCTGAGGGAGGAGAGACGGGGCTGACCCTGGGGCTGAGGCGGGAGGGGCTGGGGGTGAACCCCTGGGTCTGAGTGGGGAGGGCTGGGGCTGGGCCCCTGGGTCTGAGTGGGGAGGGTCTGGGGCTGGACCCTGGGTCTGAGGGAGGGGGCTGGGCCTGAGCCCCTGTGTCTGAGGGCGGAGGGCTGGGGCTGGGCCCCCGGTCTGAGGGCGGAGGGCGCCGGCTCCTGTGGGGGTGCGGCCTCACCGTCGGGACTGGTGGTGGTGCCCCAGCCGGACACGGTGCACATGGTCCCGGGGGGCTCGCAGCGGGCGGGCAGCTTCACTTTCCTCACGCTGGAGGACAGCCTGGCGCGCTGGCTCAGCTTCACCAGCATGACGTCGTTGACGTGGGTCTGCGTGGAGTACTGGGGGTGGCGGAAGGATCTGGACGCCTTGATCTTCTGCGCGTTCTTGTCGTCCAGCCGGTCGCTGCCCAGGTGCACGGTGTACTCGCTGCGAGCGAGGGGGGACGGACGCTCAGAGAGGGAGCCTGGGGCGCGGCGGGACTGGGGCGCGGGGTCCCGGAGGGCGCAGGCGCGCGGCCGGCGGCGCTGCCCACCTCATCTTGCAGTGCGCGGCCGTGAGCACCCAGCGGTCATTGAGGAGGACCCCGCCGCAGTGCAGCTGGGTGCCGCTGAGCAGGGCCACCTGCCACGGGTGCGAGCCGGTCTGGCAGGGGACGCCTTCGATGATCTTGTCTCCTCCGCTCTTGTCGCCCTGGGCTGGAGACAGGACACCGCGGCTGGGGGCTCCCAGGCAGAGGAAGGGGAGACCCGGGAGGAAGGAGAGGAGCAGGGGAGGGGGCCTGCGGTCCACCTGCTGAGCCCGGAAGTCGGCTGAAGCCAGGGGGCCCTTATTCACTTAGTTACTGCTTCTGTTTCTTTAGTCGGTTTTAGTTCTTTGTAAGGCGAGTGACAGAGAGAGGGCGAGATGGAGAGAGTTCCCATCTGCCCCAAATGCCTGCAGCCGCTGAGCCTGGGCCAGGCCAAAGCCGGGACGGTGGGACTCCATCCAGGTCTCCCACGAGGGTGGCGGGACCCAGGCACGGGGACCATCTGCTGCTGCTTTCCCGGGCACGGAGGCCGAGATGGGGCTCAAACCCAGGCCCTCTGATACTGGGCGTGCCCCCCCCCCAAGGCTGCACAGCAGTGTCCAGCCCTGATTCAGTTTGAAAGGCGGGACACAGAGACGCCGCGGCTGTTGGCTCACTCCTTGAGTGCTCGCGGCACCTGGGGCTGGGCCTCACGGAAGCTGGGAGCCCAGAACTTGGTCCAAGTCTCCCCCGCGTCGGGAGCGGGACTGGGACGCAGCCCAGGCCTTCGGATGCGGGGTGCGGGCGGGCGAAGCAGCCTCACCACCAAAAGCTGTCCCAAGACAGAAGCGGTGTCAAAGCCACCGCCTGCAGTGCTGGCATCCCATATGGGCGCCGGTTCTAGTCCCGGCTGCTCCACTTCTGATACAGCTCTCTGCTACGGCCTGGGAAAGCAGCAGAAGACGGCCCAAGTCCTTGGGCCCCTGCACAACTGTGGGAGACCCGGAAGAAGCTCCTGGCTCCTGGCTTCGGATCGGCCCAGCTCCGGCCGTTGCGGCCATCCGGGGAGTGAACCTGCGGATGGAAGACCTCTCTCTCTCTGCCTCTGCCTCTCTGTAACTCTGTCTTTCAAATAAAGAAATAAATCATTAAAAAAAAAAAAAAGACAGAAGGTTTCTGACACAGAGAGGCCTTGGGGCAGGGCAGTGGGGACACAGGAAGCCAGGGCGGGCCCAGCCTCCCAGGCCGGCACTCACCTTGCCCATTGGTTCCCAGGGCTAAGGACAGCAGCAGGATCAGCAGGGGCGGCAGGGGGGACCCGGGCATGGTGCCTCGCAGCCTCTCAGCCTCTCAGCAGCAGCCAGATGGAGCTGGGCCAGGGGAGGAGTCAGCAACCCGGAGCCCAGCCTGGCCCTCCTCCCTCAGACCCTGGAATCCAGGTCCAGCCCCTCCTCCCTCAGACTGGGAGTCCAGCCAAGCCCTCCTCCCTCAGACCCAGGAATCCAACTCTGCCCTCCTCCCTCAGACCCTGGAATCCAGGCCCAGCCTCTCCTCCCTCAGACCAGGAGTTCAGCCCCAGCCCTCCTCCCTCAGACCCAGGGATCCAGCCCCAGCCCTCCTCCCTCAGACCCAGGGTCCAGCCCCAGACCCTCCTCCCTCAGACCCAGGGTCCAGCCCCAGACCCTCCTCCCTTAGACCCAGGGGTCCAGGCCCAGCCCTCCTCCCTCAGACCCAGGGTCCAGGCCCAGCCCTCCTCCCTCAGACTCAGGAGTCTAGCCCCACCATGAACCTAAAAGTCTGGCTTTTCAGTCTTTTTTCCCCGAGACACCCCAAGTCTCAGGCCCGCAGCCCCGCGTCTCTCAGGAGCCGCAAGGTGGGGTGGAAGCAGCCCCAAACGCCCAGCCCGCATCTCCGGTCCTAACCTCACGTCCTGTTTGGCCTGGCTCACCTCCTCGGGAGGGTCTGACCTGACCGCAGCCACCCGCGGACTCAGGAGGGCACTGGGCGTCTGCAGCCCTTGGCCGGGCCCAGCTCTTATAGCGCCCCCGCCCCCACGCCCACCCCTGGCGCCCCGGGGTGCAGGCGGAGCCCGCTGGGGGACGCCCCCTCCCTGCCTTTGCGGTTGTGGTTATCTGGGAGCCTCCCGGGCGACTGGCACCGCACCAGCCTCCTTGCCAGAGCCGGTCGGGCGGGCGGGATCCAGCGCTCGCCCCCGCACATTCTGGCCGGGTCCTCCCTCGGGCTCCTTGTGGGGGTGGAACCAGGCTCTGCAGGGCGAAGCGGGGTTGGGGATGGGCAGCACTGGGGAGCGTGGCCTTGCCCGCACTCCCTCAGCCCCAGGCCCTATTCCTCGCAGCCTGTGGGCTCTTGCCTCTGAGCCTGAACTCATTCTCTACCTTAAGGTGGAACTAAAATAGAGAAACAGTTTCCTGCCCTGCCCGGCTAAATGCTGGCTGTTATCAGCTTAGTCTGAGTTCTCGCCTTCTGTTGTCATTGTGTCACACGCAGGTTTCTCTCTGGTGTAACAGAACTGTGTACCCGAACACTGCCCACCGCAGCCCTCTGCATCTGTATGTCCAGGGGTTCCCCACTTCCCACGTTTAGGTCATTTGTGATGCCCGTGTAATATTCCTCACTACACGTGTACGGCTTCTGTTGCAGGTTAAAGTACTCTTTGGCTCATTTTTCTTTTTTTTCCAAAGATTTTATTTATTTATTTGAGAAGTAGAATTACAGACAGTGAGAGGGAGAGACAGAGAGAGAGGTCTTCCGTCTGTTGGTTCACTCCCCAAATGGCTGCGATGGCCAGAGCCACGCCGATCCAAAGCCAGGAGCCAGGTGCCCCTTCCCAGTCTCCCACATGGGTGCCGGGGACCAAGGCCTTGGGCCACCTTCTACTGCTTTCCCAGGCCACAGCAGAGAGCTGGATTGGAAGAGGAGCAGCCGAGACTCGAACCGGCGCCCAGATGGGATGCTGGCACTCCAGGCGGAGGATTAACCTACTGCGCCATGGCGCTCCCCCCCACCTTTTAAGATTTATTTATTTATTTATTTGAAAGGCAGAGTTACAGAGAGAGGGGGAGAGAGGTCTTTCATCTGCTGGTTCACTCCCCAAATGGCCACAATGGCCCGAGCTGGGCTAATCCAAAGCCAGGAGCCAGGAGCTTCTTCTGGGTCTCCCATGTGGGTGCAGGGCCCAAGCACTTGGGCCACCTTCTACTGCTTTCCCAGGAGTGTTAGCAGGGAGCTGGACTGGAAGTGGAGCAGCCGGGACTCGAACCGTCATCCATATAGGATGCCGACACTGCAGGCGGAGGCTTAACTCAGCGCACCGCAGCTCCGGCCCCTGGCTGGTTTCACTTATCAGAGGCTGAACCTCTGCCTGCAACTGTCACGGCTCTTGGCAATTCAGTCTTCAAATATCGGCTGGTGCGCCCCTCTGCCGGCAGGAATTCCGGCCTCCGGAAACACAGCTGCGAGGCAAACGGCAGCCCTCCTCCCGCCTGGATAGGGGAGCTCCTGCCACGGCGTGGGCGGCCTCAGCGCAGAGATGAGCACAGGGAAGGTGGTGGTGGTGGTGCAGCCAGCGTGCAAGAGGAAAGCAGAAGTGGAGGGAGAGGGGGAGGGTGGGGGCAGGAGGGAGCCGCCGTCCCCCACCGCAGGACTTGCGTGCAGGGGCCGCGGCGGCAGAATCCTGCAGCGGGGGCTGGAGGGAAGCCTGTGGCTCCCGGGGCTGCTGGGTTCCAGCAGGCAAGTCAGGCCAGAGCGAGCCTGGCTGTCCCAGGAGGAACAGCTGTCGGGACTGGAGATGAATGAACCGGCGAGGGAGGGTGGCCAATGTGGCCATAGCTGTCAGGATGGGGTGACGTGGGGGCCGTGGGTCTGTCAGGATGGGGTGACGCGGGGGCCGTGGGTCTGTCAGGATGGGGTGACGCGGGTGACGTGGGTCTGTCAGGATGGGGTGACATGGGTCTGTCAGGATGGGGTGACATGGGTCTGTCAGGATGGGGTGACGCGGGGGCCGTGGGTCTGTCAGGATGGGGTGACGCGGGGGCCGTGGGTCTGTCAGGATGGGGTGACATGGGGGCCGTGGCTCTGTCAGGATGGGGTGACGTGGGGGCCGTGGGTCTGTCAGGATGGGGTGACGCGGGGGCCGTGGGTCTGTCAGGATGGGGTGACGCGGGGGCCGTGGGTCTGTCAGGATGGGATGACGTGGGGGCTGTGGGTCTGTCAGGATGGGATGACGCGGGGGCCGTGGGTCTGTCAGGATGGGGTGACGCGGGGGCTGTGGGTCTGTCAGGATGGGGTGACATGGGGGCCGTGGCTCTGTCAGGATGGGGTGACGTGGGGGCTGTGGGTCTGTCAGGATGGGGTGACGCGGGGTCCGTGGGTCTGTCAGGATGGGGTGACGCGGGTGACGTGGGTCTGTCAGGATGGGGTGACATGGGTCTGTCAGGATGGGGTGACGCGGGGGCCGTGGGTCTGTCAGGATGGGGTGACGCGGGGGCCGTGGGTCTGTCAGGATGGGATGACGTGGGGGCTGTGGGTCTGTCAGGATGGGATGACGCGGGGGCCGTGGGTCTGTCAGGATGGGGTGATGCGGGGGCTGTGGGTCTGTCAGGATGGGGTGACATGGGGGCCGTGGCTCTGTCAGGATGGGGTGACGTGGGGGCTGTGGGTCTGTCAGGATGGGGTGACGCGGGGGCCGTGGGTCTGTCAGGATGGGGTGACGCGGGGGCCGTGGGTCTGTCAGGATGGGATGACGTGGGGGCTGTGGGTCTGTCAGGATGGGATGACGCGGGGGCCGTGGGTCTGTCAGGATGGGGTGACGCGGGGGCTGTGGGTCTGTCAGGATGGTGTGACGCGGGGGCCGTGGGTCTGTCAGGATGGTGTGACGCGGGGGCCGTGGGTCTGTCAGGATGGTGTGACGCGGGGGCCGTGGGTCTGTCAGGATGGGGTGAGGCGGGGGCCGTGGGTCTGTCAGGATGGGATGATGTGGGGGCCGTGGGTCTGTCAGGATGGGGTGACGTGGGGGCTGTGGGTCTGTCAGGATGGGGTGACGCGGGGGCCGTGGGTCTGTCAGGATGGGGTGAGGCGGGGGCCATGGGTCTGTCAGGATGGGGTGACGCGGGGGCCGTGGGTCTGTCAGGATGGGGTGACGCGGGGGCCGTGGGTCTGTCAGGATGGGGTGACATGGGGGCCGTGGGTCTGTCAGGATGGGGTGATGTGGGTCTGTCAGGATGGGGTGACGTGGGTCTGTCAGGATGGGATGACGCGGGGGCCGTGGGTCTGTCAGGATGGGGTGACGCGGGGGCCGTGGGTCTGTCAGGATGGGATGACGTGGGGGTCGTGGGTCTGTCAGGATGGGATGACGTGGGGGCCGTGGGTCTGTCAGGATGGGGTGACGTGGGGGCCGTGGGTCTGTCAGGATGGCGTGACGTGGGGGCCGTGGGTCTGTCAGGATGGGATGATGTGGGGGCCATGGGTCTGTCAGGATGGGGTGACGCGGGGGCTGTGGGTCTGTCAGGGATGATGTGGGGGCCGTGGGTCTGTCAGGGATGACGCGGGGGCCGTGGGTCTGTCAGGATGAGGTTACGCGGGGGCCGTGGGTCTGTCAGGATGAGGTGACGTGGGGGCCGTGGGTCTGTCAGGGATGAGGTGACGCGGGGGCCGTGGGTCTGTCAGGATGAGGTGACGCGGGGGCCGTGGGTCTGTCAGGATGGGGTGACGTGGGTCTGTCAGGATGAGGTGACGCGGGGGCCGTGGGTCTGTCAGGATGGGGTGACGTGGGTCTGTCAGGATGAGGTGACGCGGGGGCCGTGGGTCTGTCAGGGATGATGTGGGGGCCGTGGGTCTGTCAGGATGGGGTGACGCGGGGGCCGTGGGTCTGTCAGGATGGGGTGACGCGGGGGCCGTGGGCCTGTCAGGATGGGGTGACGCGGGGGCTGTGGGTCTGTCAGGATGGGGTGACGCGGGGGCCGTGGGTCTGTCAGGATGGGGTGACACGGGGGCCGTGGGTCTGTCAGGATGGGGTGACGTGGGTCTGTCAGGATGGGGTGACGTGGGGGCCGTGGGTCTGTCAGGATGGGGTGACGCAGGGGCCGTGGGTCTGTCAGGATGGGGTGACGTGGGTCTGTCAGGATGGGGTGACGCGGGTGATGTGGGTCTGTCAGGATGGGGTGACATGGGTCTGTCAGGATGGGGTGACATGGGTCTGTCAGGATGGGGTGACGTGGGTCTGTCAGGATGGGGTGACACGGGGGCCGTGGGTCTGTCAGGGATGATGTGGGGGCCGTGGGTCTGTCAGGATGGGGTGACGTGGGGGCTGTAGGTCTGTCAGGACTCAGATCTCTGACTTGGAGTAAGAGGGGAGCCACTTCCTGATTCTTCCAGGCCAACTCCTCAAAGTGGAATGAGTCCCACTTCCACCTCAGGCTAAAACATGTGGTTCATTCCTCATCCCCGAGCCCAAACCTGGTCTTGCTTCCGACCCCTGACCCAGTCCTCGGACCCTGTAATTTGGTGTCCGATACAAGTTACGCTGCCCGCACCAGCGCTTGGCCCTCGGCCCTGCTTTCGGATCCTGGATGTTGCCTGGACAACCTCGCATCCTCGCCGCACCTGACAGCCGTGGGGAGCCGAGCGTGGACCTCACGGCTTGCAGGGTTGGGAAACGGGTGCGTGGCGCCGTGCAAGGTGGCAACACAGGCGTGCCTGGATGTGCGGGGAGGGCCCTCTCTGCCCCTGCCGCTCTGCGTCTCTTCAGGATGCAGATTCTGGAGCGGCCCCGGCCTCTCTGGGACCATGGCAGGAAGTGGCAGGTGGCCAACCCGAGAGGTGGACGCCATCTGGGTCTTGGGTGAGTGGCGGAGCTGGTGAGTGTACCACCATGGAACCCCTTCACTTACTATTTTTTAGGGTTCCTTGCTGTATCAGGGTTGCTTGGTCCTTGCAAAACACCCTTAGTAAGACCTCCACACTGAACTCGAATCTCGACTTAGATCCCAGACCATGAATCCAAGTCCAATTCCTTTTTAAAAATATATTTGTTTAAGATTTATTTATTAGAAAGAGTTACAGAGAAAGAAGGAGAGAGAGAGAGACAGAGAGAGATACACAGAGAGAGAGCACCTTCCACCTGCTGGTTCACTCTCCAAATGGCCACCATGGCCAGGGCTGGGAGCCAGGAGCTTCCGGATCTCCCATGTGGGTATGAGGGCCCAAGCACTTGGGCCATCTTCCACTGCTTTCCCAGGAACATCAGCAGGGTGCTGCAGCAGTACTTGAGTTGGCACCCCTATGGGATGCTGGCCACGGCTTAACCCACTGTGCCCCAACGCCGGTCCCCCAAGGCCAATTCTAACTGAAATCCACACCTTGAAGCTGCATCGATCAACAAACCCAACCTGGCCCCCAGGCCCAGCTCTCCCCGGCCTGCGGCTCGTGCTTGTCCTTTGTACACGTAACACACACACATTGGGCTCCCGCTCTCTGGGGCTGACCTAGGTGCTGAGGATACAACGATACATAAACCTGGGCCAAGTTCCTTCCCCCAGGAGCTGACACTCTCTTGTCAAAGAAAAATAAACAAAGGATTCATGAACAGCTGTCGAATTACAGTGCTGATGGACGGGCTGTAGTGATGGACCGAGAATGGACAGGAAAGCAAACCCAGCTACAGGAAGCCCCATGGGCACAGAGACAAAGTAGCACGGGCAAAGGACCTGGGCCTGGTGGGGCTGAGACTGGGAGTTGACGGGGATCCGATCAGAAGTTGAAGGGCTTCCAGCTGTATTTTATTTTATTTTAGAGATTTATTTATTTATTTATTTTGAAAGAGTTGTGGAGAGAGGGGGAGAGACAGAGAGATCTTCTATTCACTGGGTCACTTCCCAGATGGCTGCAAAAGCCAGGGCTGAGCCAGGCTGAAGCCAGGAGCTGGGAGCTCCATCTGGGGCTCCCTCGTGGGTGCAGGGGCCCAAGCACTTGAGCCATCACCTGCTGCTTTTCCCAGGCGCATTAGCAAGGAGCTGGACTGGAAGTGGAGCAGCCGGGACTTGAACCGGTGCCCATATGGGATGCCAGCATTGAAGATGGTGGGTTTAGCGGCTACGCCATAGCACCCCCCCACCAAGTCCTAATCTTAACCCTACATCTCAACCTGTTCCCTAACCCCAAATCCTGCTTTATGCCTGCCTCACCCCAATGTATACCTTGACTCAAAAGCTAAACCTTGACTGAATTCCTGACTCCAAATATCCACACAGGCCAGAAGCTCAACTTCAATCCACGCTAACCCTGACTCTTGATCTGAACCCAGAGCCGCTAACCATCAACAGAACCCACCCTTGACCCAAACACGGGATGTCCCCCCACCCTCAGCCCCAGGCACAACCTTCCCCGTGCACTGCCCAGACTGTAGTCTCCCTCCTTGTTCTGTTCCAACGTCCACGCTGAGTCTCCCTCAGAAGCTGGCCCCAACTCACATCCAACACCAATCCGGCCTCAAGCTCACCCCCGGCCGAGTTTCTATCCGAAATACCATTCTCGTGTTCATCTCCAACTCTTTCCCTGACACCAGCTTCATTCACTCCTCTGATTCCCCTTACCACGTTGAGCCTTCCTTGCACACAAACTGAGCTAAAGGCCGCCGCTCACGCCATCCTAACATCGGCACCGTGCTCACCAACCCCAGGCAAGTCCCTAGCTCGGAGACACTCACTCCTCATCCGATCCAAAAATCAGACCCTGCAAGTCCTGGCCAGGTCTGGGAGCCTCCAAATCGAGTAGACACAGAGCCCTGGACAACACAGCTCCACGACCTGCCCGCCCACCTGCTGGTGCCCGTCTCCTTCCTGGCTTCCCAATGCGGGAGTTGGAGCAAGACTGTCGGCTTGTTATCTGTCGCTGGCATCTTTGCCATCACCTGGCCTTGGGTTCTGTCATCCCTCAGTCCTCTGCCTCCTCAGCATTCTATGACAATTCCCCCTCCGAAATCACCAGATGCACTCTGCCTATCTCGTCTGGAAGTTGCGCTCGTAATTACCGAATCTGATTCTGCGGCTAAACACCGGTGTTGGCGAGCAGAGCGTGCGTGCTCACGGCTGTTTTCCTCGGCACTCCGCCCAGCCCAGGAAACCTGGGAGGTGCCCTCGTAAATAACCAGCTTGCAGGACACTGGCATCCACAGGCCCACTGGTTGGGGACTTGGAGCCATCCTGCCATGGGGTGTGGCAGAAGGAACCTGGGCTCCCAAGCCAGTCCCAGCCAGGTCAGAGTTGGGTGCTGGGGATTTAAGAGCCCATGGTGCCCCCCAACCCCGGCACAAACCAAAATTCCCAGTTATAGCCTCATGCGCCCTCTGGGTCTCCCTCGGCCCAAAGTAGGTGCAGAAGCCCCAAGCCCATTTGTGGTGCCCCCTGCCCCCTGGGGTCGGTGCCAGCACCCGTGGCTCTGTTTCCTCCTGACACCCAACCTCCCTCCTCCCTTTCCCTCCCATCTGCGCCCTGCACCTTGCACAGTGACTCACCTCCCAGCTCATGCTCACACGTGAGACCTGGCATCTGACTGCTGTGCCAGCTGTGCCCTGCCCCGCAGGATCCCGGCCACCATGACCCTGGCACCTCCTGACTCAGCCCGTGAGTTCTGAGGGTGCATTGTTCCTCACTCCCTGGATCCCTCTTCCCCGTCTCCCAAGCACAGACCCTCACTTTCTGTAGGGAGATGCTCCCTCATGGCCTGTGATTTTAGTGAAACTGTCCATCATAGCCCTCCAGCCCCACCCACCCACTAGGATGGACCAGAGACCCGGGCCAATCCAGGAAAAGTCCAGCTTTCTCCTTGGCAACAAGGATGGGTCCAAGGAGCAGGTGCAGTGGGCTTTCTGCCCGGGGATGAATATCCAGAGTTTCAGTTTGCCTCTCTGGCTGTGTCGGCACCGCTGAGTTCCCAGGAGAGAGGCCAGCGGAGGTGACCGGCAGCTCACGCCCACCGGAGAGGGAGATCCAGACAGAGCCGGGAAGACAGCGCAGCGGGAGCTGGAGTCCCTATTTCAAGTCTGGGGGCTCAGTGACCCGTGTCCCTTCCGGTGACGTCATAGGCCACCTCAGCCGGCCTGTCCCCTCTTTGGTGCGGGCTGGTTTGAGCTGGGGCTCTGACACCTGTGCCCAAGGACCCCTGATGAGGTGGCGCCTCTCAGGCTGTATCTGTTCCTCATCCCCCCGCACAGTCCACACTTTTATTCACAAGTTGCTGAGTGACCTTGGATAAGGTCCTTTCCCTCCCAGCCTCCCTCAGCCCCTATGTCCGCCTGCCCCAAAGACCAGAAACCAACCTTCAGTTCTGCTCCTGCTTATATGGATCTGCTGACACATAAACAGCCTCTGGATATTGAGTTATATCAGGGACTCATTGTCAACGCTGCAAGGCATGCTAATGTAAGGTGCTTATGGCTTTAAAATCATTCCGGGGCCAGCACTGTGGTGCAGCAGGTAAAGCCACCGCCTGCAGTGCCGGCATTCCATATGGGTGCCAGTTCGAGTCCTGGCTGCTCCACTTCCAATCCAGCTCTCTGCTGGGGCCTGGGAAAGCAGTGGAAGATGGCCCAAGTGCTTGGACCCCTGCACCTGCAAGGGAGACCCGGAAGAAACTCCTGGCTCCTGGCTTCAGATTGGTGCAGCTCCGGCTATTGTCAACTGGGGAGTGAATCAGCAGATAGAAGACCTCTCTCTGTCTCTGTCTCTTCTGTCTCTGTGTAGCTCTTTCAAATAAATAAATCTTTAAAAAAAAATCATTCTGAGGTGGGTGTTGTGGCATAGTCTGCCTTAGAGGGGTTGGCAAACATTTTCTATAAATGTCCATTTAGTATTCTAGGTTTTGTGGGCCAAGAATAAGAAACCAAGGATATTCTATGTGAATTTACATAACAAAAGGGAACATGAATTTCCACATAATTACTTGATGAACTTTAAACTATAGTAGTAATAATTTAGTGCAAGTTTTCCCACACAGGTCCGTGATTGAGAAGGAGGATGAGATTCTTCTTGGAGGATGACATTTTGCTTATTTTTGGTTCAAAGTTATTTTTCTCTTATCACCATATCAAATAGTAAAAACGGTTTTTAGCTCACGGCACCGAGGCCTGCCAGCTGTGGTTAGCCATTCCTGTTTTATAAATTAAAAATAATTTAACAGATAGCAACTGGACATTTTTACGGGGTACCAGGTGATTTTTTGATACATGTATACACTGTGTGATGCCCAAATCAGTACAAATGTAAACATATGTATCCTCAATATTTACCATCCTGTCTACACTCTGTTTCGCGGAGTCGCAGAACTCCCACCCCATCTCACTATGCTGGTACCGATTCATCGGTCTTTCCCATTTCTCCCTCTGCAGTCTCTTTTCAGAAACACGCATGAGACGGTAGGGAGACCCCAGCGCGCGGGGACGGTGAGGAGACTCGGGACTGGACTCGCGTCTCGGCCTTGAAGTCCGATGCTGGTGTGTGGGGCCGACCGCGCCCTCTGACTGTGTATTTGAAATTTTCCATTCTAAAAGCTAGAAACCGATCTTTGCGTTGGCAGATGCCCTGAGGAACTGCTCCAAAAACGCACCCCTAGCATCAAGGGATTTCTGTGGACTGTCGCGGCCTCTCCGGCTGACTGACGGGCACACGGCCTTCTTCACGGAGAACCCCCTTCCACAGCCCTCGGCGGCCGTGGTTCAAATCCCAGGACTCCAAGCAGTCGCTGATTGGCTGGGGTTGGTCACCCGAGCAGAATGCAACCACACCATTGGCCATTCCGTGGCTGAGCTGGCCCCATCAGATTCCCTTTCATGAGCCTGCGCTCTGAGAAGCCCTAGGAGAGGGAATTTAAATCCTTACCCTAACTGGCCCCGTCCCCCAAGCATCTTAGGACAGGTTCTCCCCCAAATGCCCTTGGCGCCCCCCTGCAGACACCCCCAGGCAACGCTAAGCTGGGAGAAAGATTCTAGACTGGGCAGCTGGCAGGTGCTTCTCGGCCTGGGCTGTGGATTGATGAGTGTTCATTTGTACTTGGGAAAATTTAAGCTCTTCAATTTCTTGCCACATATCTCCCCATGAAAAGGAAAAACTCCCCCTCCCTTCAAATCTTACAAACTCTTGCGCTGCTCAGAGAAACTCAACAACAGCCTTTTCAAGACTCACAGACCAGCCCCCCGGGTCTTGGAATCCCCCTGCCCCCAACAGAAGCCTGACGCTCTCCCACGTCCTTGCAGAGAAAACAAGGGGTCTCCTGGGGCAGTGGCGGCGGCCAGAGTGGCCAGGGGGGTCCATCAGGGGGGCAGCCCCTTCCCCTCACTCCCCGCTCCCCACAGGGCTAAGACAGGCACGGAGCCGGCTGTGTTTGTGCGTTTATTCCAGGGGCCCAGGGCGCGTCCTAGGACCAGCCCCTGCTGTCCATGGTCTTCTCAATCCAGTCCCGGTATCGGCAGATGTTGGTGTAGACGCCGGGCTTCTCCGGCCGCCCGCAGGGGTCTGAGCCCCAGGAGGTGATGCCCTGGAGGACCCCTCCGCACACCAGCGGGCCTCCGGAATCGCCCTGGAGGGGGACAGTGGGGAGCGGAGTCGGCTACCAAATCCCTCTCCATCACGCCACTTCTTTAGCGTGATTGGCTCCCCCGCCAGCCAATGGGATGAGAGCTTTGCCCCTCCCCGCTGTGGAGGCGGGGCTTCCAGGTGCAGGGACCCAGCTAGGATGTCTCAGGGCAATGGTTAAAATTCTGACCCAGGAGGGCACAGAGTGAGGGCTCCAGGCTCGAGAGAGAAAACAGCCGGGATTACACCGAGGAGACAGAGCTGATGTCTTCTCCATTGCTGGCCAGTGGCAAATAAATCACTGATTCTAGTTACTAAACAGAAAGGAACAGGGCTCTCTCTCTCTCTCTCTCTCTCTCTCTCTCTCTCTCTCTCTCTCTCACACACACACACACACACACACCAGATTCCCAAAGGACAAGGACAGGAATCCTTGCGGAGGACACCATGTCTCCAGGGAACAATCCAGAGTGATTGGCTTTCGCTGCGTGTCACTCAGGGCAGCGACTCCATCTTTGGCCAATGGGGAAGAACATATTATCTCCAGAGACCAATCGTTAGTGAGGGGGTGGGGCTTCCAGGACCGGGACAAAGGGACCGGGGAGCAGGTGCCTCGACCAGGAAAGAGGCCCAGGAGAGGGGATGGGGAGCTCACTGAGGGGACTGGGAGGTCCCTGGCGCCACTCCCCGTGCTCCCCAGGAGCCAGGCTTGGGAACCCAGACAGGTGTGAGCAAAGTGGCCAGACTCCGGGGAGGAAGGGTGGGAGAGGCAGCAGGGGGCGTCTCTCCCTCCCTCCCTCCAGCCCCAGACTTGGTCCTCACGCCTCAGGGCCTCCCTCTCCACATCCCGCCCTGCGAGCGAGGGTGGCCTAGAAAATGGCAGCGGCCGCACCATGCGCCGGAGCCCTCTGCTGGTGACTTTGGCGGGGTGCGGAACCCAGGGGGCGGAGGGCGGCCGGGCACCTGGGAAGCCCCTCACCTGGCACGTGTCGGCCCCGTTGCTGTTGCCTGCACACACCATGCCGTCGGTCACCTTTCCCGGGTAGGCTTTCTCACACTTCTTCTGCGAAATGATTTGTACTTCTGCGCAGTTGAGGGTGTCTGGAAAGTTCTCTGAGGAGCAGGAGGAGGAGGAGTGACAAGAGCAGCCCTTTCTCTGCCTCCCTTGTCCCTTGTGTCCATGCACAGCCCCATGGGAGTGGACACCACTACTCGCCTTTCCCTCCAGAAGAAGGGACCCTTGGGTCCTGCCCTTTGTTTCTTGCCCTGAGTCAATTTCAAATCAAGGGCAGGCGACCGAGAGCTTTGGAGGTGTCACCTCTGACCCTGTACCCCCCAGGCTTTCCGCCCTCAAACCATCAGGTCTTCAACTTCAATGGAATTCCACTTATCCCAAATGACACCACCTCCTAGAAGCCTTCCCTGACCACACTAATTAGAACAACACCTCTTCACCACACCCTATCTTTTTACCCTGCACCATCTTTCATTAAAGCACCTGCCATTTTCTTTTACATGTATCTGTTTATTGCCTACTGCCCCCACTGGCAAGCAATGGACTTAGCACAGTCCATTCACAACTGTGTCTTCAGAGTCGACAACAGCACCTGGGGCGTACTAGGGGCTCAACAAATAAGTGTGGAATTAATGATTGAAGGGGCAATTAGTCTCATTGCTCTTTGAGGCATAGTCTTGAGAAGTTTGGGGACATGCCTGTGCACTGGGAATTTCGAGCTCATAACTGCGTGTAATCTGTACAATAGCTCTTTTTTTTTTTTTTTTTGACAGGCAGAGTGGACAGTGAGAGAGAGAGAGAGAGAGACAGAGAGAAAGGTCTTCCTTTGCCTTTGGTTCACCCCTCAATGGCCGCTGCGGCTGGTGCACCGTGCTGATCCGAAGCCAGGAGCCAGGTGCCTCCTCCTGGTCTCCCATGCTGGTGCAGGGCCCAAGCACTTGGGCCATCCTTCACTGCACTCCCAGGCCACAGCAGAGAGCTGGCCTGGAAGAGGGGCAACCGGGACAGAACCGGCGCCCCGACCCGGACTAGAACCTGGGGTGCCGGTGCCGCAGGTGGAGGATTAGCCTAGTGAGCCGCGGCGCCGGCCACAGTAGCTCTTTGAAGGAGGGATGCATTCATTCATCTCATTCATGCCTGCATGCATCCATCCAACAGATATTCATTGAGGAGCTACTGTGTAGCAGGCAGCATTCCGAGCGCCAGGAACACACGCTGAAGAAAACAGGTGAGGCCAGCGCTGCTGCCTGGGACGCCGGCTTTCAATAGGAGTAATGGTTCGAGTCCTGGCTACCTTGCTGCCCACCCAGCTCCCTGTGGACATGCCTGGGGCGGTGGTGGAAGATGGCCCAAGGGCTTGTGCCCCTGCCACCCACGTGGGAGACCTGGATGGAGCTCCAGGATCCTGGCTTCAGCCTGGCCCAGCCCTGACCATTGCAGCCACCTGGGGAGTGACCCAGTGGACGGATGGAAGACCTCTCTCTCTCTAATGGACTTTTGCCTCCGGAGGGAGGAGGGAGCTGGGGACGGAGACCACCAGGCCCTGGTACAGGAAGGCTGACCCCTGGGTTTAAGGCAAGAGGGGCCGGGTTTCTTGGGCTCCTGTGGGAGCGGCTGTTTTAGGACTTTCCCTGAGCCCTGTTGGAGTCCATGTATTCCAAGTCTGTTAGGAAGCTGGCCTAGACTCCTGTACAAGGCAAGGTCTCGGAGGACGGTGTCTCCGTGAGAGGACAGAGCTGTCTGGACCCTGCTCAGCCATCAGTATCTCTCCCCTCTGCTCTTAATGGCCTGACCCCCACGCTCTCCAGCACGGGCCCCTGGGACAGCCACTTTCCCGCCTGTGTCTCCTCCTGACCGGCCAAGCGCTGCCCGTGGCTTGGGGTCCGCTGAGCCAACCAGCTCCTGCCCTCCCTCCCCGCGGGACGCCGAGCCCACTACCTCGGGGGCTGGTGACTGTGCCCCAGCCCGAGATGGTGCACTTCTGGCCCTCGTGGGCACAGCGGGCTGCCAGCGGCAGGGGCTTCACTTTGGAGCCCAGGGAGGCCCGCCGGCGCAGTCGGATGAGCATCAGGTCGTGGCTGTGGTCCTCCACGGCACTGCTGTTGTAGCACGGGTGCTGGATGGACTGAGCCACCGACAGCTCCTGCTCCGGCTCGTCCCTGCTCTGCAGGCTGTGGTCTCCCAGCCGCACTGTGTACTTCCTGTGGTGGGGGCGGGGCACTCGGGCCGGGTTCTGGACACCAGCTGCCTCCCCTGCCCTCCACCCTCAGACCCAGGAGTCCAGGCCCAGCCCCTCCTTCCTCAGACCAGGGGTCCAGGCCCAGC
The DNA here is from genome assembly GCF_964237555.1 of Oryctolagus cuniculus. Classification (NCBI taxonomy): domain Eukaryota; kingdom Metazoa; phylum Chordata; class Mammalia; order Lagomorpha; family Leporidae; genus Oryctolagus; species Oryctolagus cuniculus. The sequence goes on along the minus strand of NC_091449.1, from coordinate 7,116,346 downwards.
CCCTCCTCCCTCAGACACGGGGGTCCCGGCTCCCAGTCTCCTCCCTCAGACCCGGGGGTTCAGGCCCAGCCCTCCTCCCTCAGACCCAGGGGTCCAGGCCCAGCCCTTCCTCCCTCAGACCCAGGAGTCCAGGCCCAGCCCTCCTCCCTCAGACCCAGGGGTCCAGGCCCAGCCTCTTCTCCCTCAGACCCAGGAGTCCAGGCCCAGCCCTCCTCCCTCAGACCCAGGGGTCCAGGCCCAGCCCCTCCTCCCTCAGACACGGGGGTCCAGGCCCAGCCCCTTCTCCCTCAGACCCAGGAGTCCAGGCCCAGCCCTCCTCCCTCGGACCCAGGGGTTCAGGCCCAGCCCTCCTCCCTCAGACACGGGGGTCCCGGATCCCAACCCCTCCTCCCTCAGACCCAGTAGCCCAGCCCCAGCCCCTCCTCCCTCAGACCCGGGGGTCCTGGCCCCCAGCCTCTCCTGTCTGAGTCAAAGCCCCAGCTCCTCTCTTAGGCCCCAACTCCTTTCAGGCCCCAGCCAAGCTCGACTGCCGTCCACTCACGATTTTTTGCAGTGGGCAGCGGTGAGGACCCAGCTGGCCCCCACGAGGACACCCCCGCAGATGAGCCGCTCGCCCTGGAACAGGGCCGTCTGCCAGGGCTGCGAGTGGGCCTCGCACTCCTGCCCCTCCAGCACCTTGGAGCCCTGCGCCCCGCACAGTCCTGCAGCAGGAGGGACCGGGTGGACAGTGGCCCTTGGGGGCAGCGCCGGGGCACCCACGCGCCACCAACAGCACACACATACACCCGTCTAATCCTGTGAATCATCACACGTGACTCAGACACCTGGGCACGCTTCCACACGCAAGTACACACATCCACACGCCTGTCCGCGCCTGTGTGCACGCGTGTCCCAGGCCAACGCAGCCGCGAGCTGGGCTCGGGCCACTTTTCAACATCACCCAACCCACTCCCACCTGCTGTCACACGCACCCCTCCCCCACCCCAGGAGAGCCCACGCGGGCGCCCCCATGGTGCCCCCCCCCCACAGCGGCCTCCTGCCCCCTCCTCACCTGCCCAGGCTCCCAGCAGCAGCAGGAGCGTCCAGGTCAGGGCTGCACCGGGTGGGGGGCGTCCCATGACGGGGGCTGGGACACAGGGGAAGGGGAGGCTGAGCTCCCTGGGGGGGATTGGGGAGGGAGCAGAGTGCATGGTGGGGGGGGGGTCCTGCAGGAGGAAAGAGGTGGGAACCGGACTCCAGGGCCCAGGAAGAGGAGGCAGGGACCCCAGACTCTGAGACGGAGTGTGGACAGGGCTGGGGCAGTGGCCTGCTGCATTCCTAGGGCGCAGGGCTTGGGGGCCTGGCGGTTTGGGCCAGGGCCTCCGGCTCGCGGAGCAAGCGCTGGAGGTTGGCGTCCTGGGCCCCGGCGAAGGGGCGTCCCCGGGCCTGACCACCGCGCATCTCACCTTCCAGGATCCGGGGGGCGGGGCACCGACGGCTGCGGGCTCGCAGGAGGGCGCTTCTGCTCCCTCCGCGGTACCCGAGTCTGCAGCCTTTTAACCTCCAGTCCCCGCCCCCTGCTCCGCCTCCTCCCGCAACTGAGGGGCGGGGGCGGGAGGGGGCGCCCCTGGGACCCGGAGCCCCGGGCGCCAGTGAGGAGGTCTGAGGGAGGAGGGGCCCAGTGCCTGGGAGGGGGGGCGCCAGGGTCTGAACCGAGGTGGGGGCTGGGGCTGGACTCCCGGGTCCGAGGGAGGAGGGGCTGGGGAGCAGATTCTCGGGTCCGAGGGTGGAGGGGCCGGGGCTGCATAGCTCAGTCCCTCGGGGACCAGGGCTTGGGCCCGGCTCCTGTGGGGGCTGCGGCCGGGAGACCGGGACGGAGGAGAGGCGGGTCTCCGCGTTCCGACACCGAGGGCGGGTCGGGCCCGCCCGCTCTCCCCGAGAGGTGGGATGCGGGAGGGCAGGTTTGGGAGGCGCCGTGACCTGGATTCCCCTTCCCTGGGGGCGGCGGGGCCAGCCCCGGCAGAGCTCGGGAGGAGCCCGGCTGCAGCGGGGCGGATGGAGGCCTGCGGGACGAGCCGCGCGCCCCGCACCGGCCCCGAACGGCCCTGCACCGGCCCCGCACCAGCCCAGCACCGGTCCCGCACCGGCCCCGCGCCGCTCGCCGCCCGCCCTGCATCCCACAGCGCAGGCAGACGCGAGGCGCGGCTTCTTCCCGCCTTTATTGTAAAACATCCGTTGGCCCTGAAGGGATCGAGACCCTCCTCCAACCTGGTCCCGCCGGGTCCCGCCAGAAATTCAAACCCAGAACGCGGCCGGCGTAGCCGGAGCTCCCCGTGGGCGGTGCACGGGGGCGGGGCTTCTGGCCAGGGGGCGGGGCCGTGGAGGCGGAGTCCTATTGGGCAAGGTCCGAGGGGGCGGAGTCACAGGGTTGTGTTGCTCCGGGGAGGGGTTGGCGCCAGCTCGCGGTGACGTCACCGAAACAGGGCCACGTGCGTCGGAGGCGTGTCCCTGCCGCGTTCCCTGGGGGCGTGGCCACGCCGTGATTGACCTGGTGCGAGGTAGGACTGCCCCTGGGGGCGGAGTCCTGGTGCCAGGTGCGGCGGTCGCCACCGGGAGCCCTGCGGGGCGCTCAGTTGTCCTCCATGGTTTTGCGGATCCAGGCTTCGTAGTGGCACACGCTGGTGTAGACGGCGGGGCGCCGGGGTCTGGAGCAGGGCTCGGCGCCCCCAGACACCACCCCCGCCAGGGTCCCGTTGCAAACCAGGGGTCCTCCGGAGTCACCCTGTGCGCGGAGACAACGGTCAGGCCAAGTCCCCTCCCCAGCAAGGCTCCGCCCCTCACCTAGGAGGCCGGGCTCGGGTCTCCATTTCTCAGACCCCCCGGGGGTAGAAGCTCAGAGACCGCCCCCCACCCGGATCTCAGACCCCTCCTGCCTCGGGACTGAGCCCAGACTCCCATCCCCCTCCCCATATGGACCCAGGAAGTTTGGGGTCCCAACTCGCCCCTCCCCCAAAACCCAAAGCCCTGCGTCAGATGGCCTCCCCTTCCCCAAGAGGCCCTCACCTGGCAGGAGCCGCGACCCCCCTCCCACAGGCCCGCACAGATCATGCTGTCCGAGATGTGGCCTGGGTAAGCCCAGTGGCAGAGTCTGGTCTCCAAGATGCTGATGTTGGCGCACTGCAGGACCACGGGGTACCGCACTGTTGGGAGAGAGATCCACAGAGGTCAGCCGCCCTCCCGCTCTCCATACCAGCCCTGCTTCCTGAGCCAGCCCCGCGAAGAAGCCGAATGGTAGGACTCCGAGACAGGAGACGGTGACAAAGGCGCAGAAGAGAGACAGACAGGGAGGAGGAGAGGCCGGGACGCCAGAGAGAAAGAGAAGCAGAAAGAACCCAAGAGGCGAGCAGCCAGATAAGACAGAGATGTCACCCCCGCAGAGACCAAGGACGGACACTGAGGGGACCTGGGGGTGGGGTGGGGGAGCGGCACTGACTGACAGGTGGTGGCTGGCAGAGACAGGGCTGCAGAGATACTACTGGAGGAGGGTGCAAGGATACAGTGCACCCAGCAGGGATGGACATGGATACAGGCAGACGGCTGCACGCCTGTGTCACGCACAGGTGCACACTTGGGGGTCCAGGATGCGGTGGGTGACCAGACCGGAGCAAGGGGACCCTGCTGGGAGGCAGCAGCCGGTGGGGTGAATGGGCAGCAGGGGGCAGTCCCATCACTGCTCCATGTTGGGTATTTGGGGAATGGGAGTCCATGATTGCTCAATTATTTTGATTTTTTTGGAGGGGAGTGTAAATTTAGAAACCTGGCTTTTATGTAAAACCTCCCAGATTTTAGATTTCGGCAGCAAAAATTTGGACTTTTGTTTTCAAGACTCTCCAAATGCCGATAGTGATGCAGGAAGCCGAAGCCTGCTGTTGGCTTCCCTCCCAGAGATAAAGGCTCTGTTTTGACTCCTTAAGTGAGTGCATTTTCCCATGTAGATGCCTCCAAAATCACACGATGTCTTCCAGGAACTGGTGTCCAGCTATCAACAGCATCCCCCCCCCATTTTTTTTTTTTTTTTTTGTTTTTTGACAGGCAGAGTGGACAGTGAGAGAGAGAGACAGAGAGAAAGGTCTTCCTTTGCCGTTGATTTCACCCTCCAATGGCCGCCACGGCCGGCGCGCTGCGGCCGGCGCACCGTGCTGATCCGATGGCAGGAGCCAGGAGCCAGGTGCTTTTCCTGGTCTCCCATGGGGTGCAGGGCCCAAGCACCTGGGCCATCCTCCACTGCACTCCCTGGCCACAGCAGAGGGCTGGCCTGGAAGAGGGGCAACCGGGACAGAATCTGGCGCCCCGACCGGGACTAGAACCCGGTGTGCCGGCGCCGCTAGGCGGAGGATTAGCCTAGTGAGCCGCGGCGCCGGCCCCCCCCCCCATTTTTAATGATCCATAAGATAATGGCGGCTTATCTTACACTTGGTAGCATCTTCGAAATGGAGTCACAGGAGAGATAGAGAATGAGTAGGGCAGCAGAGACAGAGGGGCAGGCGTAGGGGGGTCTGAGGGACAGGGCTATACCCTTGGGGCTGGACACAGCCCCCCAGCCGGAGATGAGACACTGAGTGCCGGGGGAGACGCAGGTCTGGCTGAGGCCGAGGGGCTGCACGGCAGACCCCAGGCGAGCCCGCCTGGGCAGACGGATCAGCATGATGTCATCATTGTGGTCGTTGGCGCTGAGGTCGGCGTTGAAGCCCGGGTGGGGGAAGAAGTCGGTGACCCGGAACAGCTGCTCCGGGCCCTCCCACCGCCAGAGGTGGTGCTCCCCAAGCCGGACCCACAGGTACCTGCTGGGACAGGCCTCCGGGGTCAAGCTGGGGCGAGGGAGGGTCTTTCTGCTGACCCTCTGCCAGCCACACCCCCGCGTCTGACACTGGGTGCTGTGTGACTTGAAGCAAGGTGCACACCCTCTCTGGGTCTCTGCTCCCCGTTCTGAATACCTTAGGATCCTTATATGGAAAGCAGGACCCCCCCACCCCCAGCTGTGGGCTGAGCGGGTCGCCTCCCTCCCTGCCCCACCTGGAGCCATGCTGGTGATCTGGGTCCCCTGGAACCTGTGGGCACCTGGGCCCTGCCCCCTGCCCCCACAGGTCTGGTGGCTTCTGTGGGAGTGGCACAGTGTGTGCGTGTGTGGAGGGGGAGAGGGATGGGAAACTCCCCACACTGGGGTTCATCTGTGGCCTCAGCACCTTTCTCCCCCAAGGGCTTACCTTAAGCTCTCTCGCTGCAGCCCTGGCCTGCTTCTTCCGCTCCAGGTCCATGTCCTGGGCTGTTGGGGGCCCCTATGTCCACCCCCCAGCCCCGGGCCACTGGCCTTAGACACCAGGCTGATGACTGACGCCCAGAGCTTGGGGAGCTTAAGGTTTCATTTCCACCTCGACCCCTCTCTCTCACCCTGGCGTCCCAACTCTAGGTCTGGGCTGTAGCCCTGCCCCCCACCCCGTCTTTGTCTCTGGATTTCTCCATCCCTGAACTCTGCTCCTCTTCGGCTTTGTGGCTAAATCTCCCTATTGTTCTTCCAGCCTGAGGTGCAGACCCAAGTTACAAGAGGTCCCATGGTGGAACGATGCATGATGGGAAATTCCCACACGGCCTCCTGGGTCAGCATCCCGTGTGCTTTGCTCCTGGAGCTAAAAATGCCCTCTTCCGCTCAGCGACCTAGGAGACTCCTGCATCAGGGAGACCCCAGGGTTCTATCCGAATGCCTAGAAGGCAGGATTCTGGGCTCACCGGATCCTAACACCCGATTATCCGTGATTCTGGGAGACCCAACTTATAGGAGTTGATGAATCCCAAGATTCCAATGTTCTGTACTTCTCTGTATCAAAAATTGTCTGGGATTTCTAAATTACCTGTATGAGATCTATCTATCTGTATGAGCACTAAAATGTAAGATCTCTGTTATTATATCTCTCCCCGTTATTATGGGGATAATAAGGCTGGAATCTCATCAGTCTATAGCTCTGAGCCTTTTAGACTGTCAGCCTATAGGATTCAAATAATTTTTGGACTCAGTTTACTATTTGAGATACACAGGTACACTAGTTGGGATACTGTGACCCGAAGGTTATGGGCCGTCCTCTCTGTATTCGATGAGCCTGGAATATCAGAATGTGCTCTTCTGGGGCTGAGGTGGGCAGGACAGCTACGGAGCACGTGTGGCCAGCCCACACAGTGAGATGCCATAGTGCACCTGCTGGATGTGGAAGGCTCAGGACCAATCAGAGAGGAGGTGTCATTCACAACTACCTCAAAATGATGGCGATGGCACGTCAGGTCAATTTGTATTTGTTTCTCTCTCCCCCCCTTTTTTTTCCACTAGAAAACTTGAAGCTACACCTGGGGCTGGTGTTAGATTTCCACGGGGCGGAGCCGATGCCTGCCAAGATTCTAGAAGCCGCCGGGGTGGAGCATGGGATTTCACGGAGCCGGGATTTTAGAATCTCACGGTTCCGGATCAGTTTTGAGTCTTAGACTCGTAGATTTTAGAGCCAGATGCTTTGTCATTGCAAGGTGTCAGAATTCCTGCCTGCCTCTGCCCCTCACCGAGGAGCCCCCTCCCCAAATCCCCAGCCCCCACGCCCAACCCCGGCCCCCGGGGCACTCACGGCTTGCGGCAGTGGGCAGCTGTGAGCAGCCAGCGGTCGTGGATGAGGGTGGCCCCGCAGAAGAGGTGGGTGCGGTAAAAGAGGCCCACCTGCCAGGGCTGCGAGTTGGGGCGACACTCCTCGGCCCCTATAGTGCGGGTGTCTGCCCAGCCGTGCCCTGGGGTCAGGTGAAGGCAGAGTGGTCAGTTCCAAGCAGGCTGGGAGGGCCGGGGGCATGGGGCGGGGGCGGGAGCAGGGGCTCACCTGCCAGGAGAGAGAGCAGAGCCCAGATGTATCCCAGCCTCATGACCTCTGGGCACCCGGGTCCGTGGGCCCGCGCTGGGTGCCCCGGCTTCTTTATGGTAAGCCATGCCTGCTCCTTCCTCCTCCCCGGGACCGCCCCTGCCATTACTCAAGCCTAGACAATGTCCCCCGGGGGCGGTGACAGGGGCCTGGGGAGGTGGGAGCAGGGGGACCCCCCAGCGGGGAGGAGTCCCCGTGGGGGTGAGCTGGCTGGCTGGGCTAGAGCTTGTCTACACCGCTGGCGTGGTGCTGGGGTGTAGATAGGCTGTGGGGGCCTCCCCTGGGGCTTTCAGAGTGGGGTGTCCCCATTCAGGGTCAGGAGGACCTGAATCCAGGGTCTCATGGCCTGGGGTGGGAGGAGAAGAGGAGGAGGGGGAGGGGAAGGGACCAGCAGAAGCCCAGACAGGCACACAGAGCCTGCACACATCTGCCCTGGGGCTTGGGGCCCCTCCCACCCCCTCCCCACCAGGACAGAGGCTTCTCCCAGAACTCTGGCCCCCTGGGGATTATGGGGATTAACCTGCTCTTGTCACCACCCGCCCCTTCCTGCAGCCCCACCGCCCCAGGGATGCAGGTGCCCGACTCCTTCTTAATGCCAAATCCTGGGGAGGCTCCGGTTCTTCCCCCTCTTCTCCCCCCACCCCCACCCCGAGCAGCATCTCTCGCCCCAGCTCTCATCCTCTCTGGGTGGGCAGCGCCTGGAAGGCTGGGCCCCAGCCCTGACTCATCTCTGTGCCGCCGGCATCACCCAGTTCTGACCGGAGATGCTAATGGAATGAGTGAACGTCTTTCTCCATATCATTCTCTGCCTGGTGGACTCTTACTCATCCTTCAAGACCCAACCTGAATGCCCCCCCTTCCAGGAAGCCTGCTCTGATTTCTCCAGGTGGTGTCCCTCTTTGACCCCACCGCCCAGCACTCACAGCCCCTTCCACGTTCGGCTGCTGTGTCTCAAGCTGGATGCCCACCCTGCTTCACGGCGGTGTCGTGGCCCGGAGCACGGACCATGGACCCGGTCTCTTCCCTGTCCAGACCCCAGGGCTGGCAATGGTTAGGTGTACCTTGGGCTACACAGCGAAATCCACCAGGATTGCAGGGGGCATGAATGTGAAGACTGGGCATCTGCCCACCTCCTGCACAGCCCCTGTGCCACCTGCTAACACGCCTGGGAAGGCAGCAGAGGACGGCCCAGGTGCTTGGGTCCCTGCACCCATGTGGGAGACCCGGATGGAGTTCCAAGCTCCTGGCTTCAGCCTGGCTCAGCCCTGGCTTTTGTGGGCATTGGGGGAACAAACTAGTGACTGGGAGATCTCTCCCCCCATCTCTCTAACTCTGCCTTTCAAAGAAATAAATCTGAAAAATGCAGAGCAATTTAATAGCTACCTTTATTGGCTATTTTTTTTTCTGGTGTTAGGTAAGCGGTTCATGTGTATTATCGGCTGGAGTTCACCAGGGATGCATTTTCTCCTCTACCTGATGAGCCCCTACTTGGCTAACACGTCGCCCGGGACGCCCGGCGGGGCACCGTCTGATCAGCGGGTGTTCCCTGTCCACTCCCCGTGCGTGAGTGGCTTCCGCCTGCCAGGCGCTGTAGCAGGTGCCCGGAAGCCGCAGTGGACAAGCTGAGCCCCGGCTCTCTCGGGGTTTTGTGGGTGGGGAGGGGGCACAGGCGCCTGAGACAACTTCAGCTATGACCAGGGCTGCAGAAGCAGTGGCCTGGGGCCAGCGATTGTGGGCTGCGATGCGGGCAGCCCACGTGAGCACCGGTTTGAGTCCCAGCCGCTCCGCCTCCAATCTAGCTCCCTGCCAGTGCACCCAGGAAAGCAGTGGGAGATGGGCTGAGTGCTTGGGCCCCTGCACCCACGTGGGGGACTCAAATGGCGCCCCAGGCCCCTGGCTTTGTCCTGTCCCAGCCCTGGCCATTGCAGCCATTTGGGGAGTGAACCAGCAGATGGAAGACCTCTCTCTCCCTCTCTCCCTGCTTATCAATAAATGAATCTTTTTTTTTTTTTTAAGAAATAAACAGAGTAATGGGTCTGGTGACCACAAATGGATTTGCTTAGCAGTTGCAATCCAGGAAGGCTTCCTGGAGGAAGTGACTTTGGAGTGGAGGCCCGAATGACAAGCATGTACGACTTGCCTCTCTCCCTGACCTGAGTGGCAGCTCCTCGAGGGTAGGGCTCAGTTTGAATCATCTTTGCTTCTGAGCCTGCCTGACAAACCCAGATGATGCGCCTGATTGACATTTCCTGGGTGTGTGAACGGGGGCGGGACGGGGCGTGGTCTGCCGAAGAGGCCGTGGGCCAGACGACGTGCTCAGATCACGGACTCCAACCTTGTGTGGGCTCTGCGGTGACGGGCGTCTTGCCACAATCACCAGTGTGTCCCCGTCACCCATCGGGGAGCCAGGTGCATAACGCGTGGGTTTGAAAGGGGAGACAAAACCGATGCCCACGCTCAGGTTAGGCTACAGCGCCGGGGGCCAGGTGGAGCTGAGGCCCCAGACGCCTGTCAGCTCTGCGTGGGTGCTGTGTGGGAGCCCCCACCGCCACCGCGTCACCCCAGGACAGAACCAGTGCAGAGACAGCTCCTCCGTTTGCAGGACGGAAGCTTCCCCTGTAGGTTCCATGAGACATCTGGACAGCACCGTGGCATTGCCGTGGGGGTGGGGGTGGGGGGGTGGGCTCCCACCTCCACGCAGCCGGAGGTCCCCGGAGTCCCAGAGGCCCCACGACTCCAAGCCGGTCCAGCTCGCACCAGGACAGCAGGACCTGGTGTTGGATGGGTCTAGAAGTGGGACCTTGGCCAAGAAGGAAGTGGCCACAGGAACTTCCTGGGAGCTGGGAGGAGGGTGGGCGGGGAGCCCAGTTTTCCCATCAGCCCTGAGACGTGGAGGCGGAGGGGTGTGTGCGTGTGCTCTGCCCCTGCTGTGTGACAACAGGTGACAGCAGGTGCCGTCGCCAGCCCGCTGGGTCACGGCTCACCTGGTAACTCCCATACAGACACACGCGCGCACACACACACACACACACACACATGTTAGGCACCGTCGGGTGTGAGAGGTAGGTGTTTCATTGCCCCATCTTGGAGGCGAGAGCGCTGAGGTTGGAGAAGGCTTGTTGGGGGTCACACTGCAGGCAGCGCAGGCAGCGGCACAAAGAGGCAGGCTGGGCCCTCGCTTCCCCGCCCCGGGTTTGGGACAGACAGGGAAGGGGAGGGCAGGGGCGTCCACCGGGGCAGCAGGGTTGGGGCAGGGCTCTCCGGGTCAGCCGGAGAGGATGGTTTTCCGGATCCAGGGCAGGTACTTGCAGATCTGGGTGTAGACAGCTGGGTGCTGGGCAGAGCCGCAGGGGTACACGCCCCAGGACAGGACACCCTGCAGGGTCTCACCGCACACCAGGGGGCCGCCCGAGTCGCTCTGGCGGAGGGGGGGGAGAGGGAGGAGAGAGCCAGTGAGCGGCCCCACCCCCGACGTGGGAGCGGCCACTTCAGGGCAGGGATGGGTTTGGGGGCCGGAGTGAGGAGGAGGCTGGCACCGGGTGGGGGAGGGGGCGGGGGATGGGGAGGAGCTTAGGAGGGGCTGGGCGAGGGGACTGGGGTTGAAGGTGAGGACGAGGAGGGGTCAGGCCTGGGGAGGGGCGGGGCCCACCTGGCAGGGGTCCTGGCCCTGGTCCATTCCCGCACACACCATGTTGCTGGTGACCACGCCCGGGTAGAAGATCTCACATTCTTGGGGGCTCAGGAGCGTGACCCTGGAGCAGCTGAGACTCCTGTTGTATTTCACTGATGAGAGAACGGGCAGGTGACACACGGTCTAGCCCGGGCGCACCCCGCAGACCCAGCCCCCTCCCGCCCGAGGGCCCCCGCCCCCTGCTCTTGCCTCTGCGGGAGGCCGTGGTGCCCCAGCCGGCGACCTGGCACTGGTCCCCGGGCTCGGCGCAGCGGTAGGGCAGCCGCAGGGTCTGCACGCCGGGCCCCAGCACGGCCGCCCGCGCCAGCTTCAGCAGCATGAGGTCGTGCTCATCCGTCCGCCTGGGCAGGATGGGGCCTGAGCCCCCGCGGTATTTGGGGTGCACGACGGCGCGCGTGGTCCGCCGCAGCTGCTCGCCCTGCAGGAGCAGCAGGTGGTCGTCCCCGATTCGGGCCCACAATGGCCTGCAGGGGGCGGAGGAGAGCAAAGCCTCATGGGGGGGGAGCTGGGGAGGAAAGTGCAGTCCGCGGGGGAGGGGCCTGAGGGAGGAGGGGCTGGGGCTGGACCCCTGGGTCTGAGGGAGGAGGCGCTGGGGGCCTGGACCCCGGGTGTGAGAGAAGAGGGGCTGGGCCTGGACCCCTGGGTCTGAGGGAGGAGGGGCTGGGGCTGGACCCCTGGGTCTGAGGGAGGAGGGGCTGGGGCTGGACCCCCGGGTGTGAGAGAAGAGGGGCTGGGGGCCTGGACCCCTGGGTCTGAGGGAGGAGGGGCTGGGCCTGGACCCCTGGGTCTGAGGGAGAAGGCGCTGGGGGCCTGGACCCCGGCTGTGAGAGAAGAGGGGCTGGGCCTGGACCCCTGGGTCTGAGGGAGGAGGGGCTGGGGCTGGACCCCCCGGGTGTGAGAGAAGAGGGGCTGGGGCTGGACCCCTAGGTCTGAGGGAGGAGGGGGCTGGGGCTGGACCCCTGGGTGTGAGAGAAGAGGGGCTGGGGCTGGACCCCTGGGTCTGAGGGAGGAGGGGCTGGGGCTGGACCCCCGGGTCTGAGGGAAAAGGCGTGTGTGAGAACCCGGGTGTGAGAGAAGAGGGGCTGGGGGCCTGGACCCCGGGTGTGAGAGAAGAGGGGCTGGGGCTGGACCCCTGGGTCTGAGGGAGGAGGGGCTGGGGGCCTGGACCCCTGGGTCTGAGGGAGGAGGGGCTGGGGGCCTGGACCCCTGGGTCTGAGAGAGGAGGTGCTGGGGCTGGACCCCTGGTCTGAGGGAGGAGGGGCTGGGCCTGGACCCCTAGGTCTGAGGGAGGAGGGGCTGGGGCTGGACCCCTGGGTCTGAGAGAGGAGGCGCTGGGGCTGGACCCCTGGACTCAGGGAAGAGAAATGGGGTGTTTTTCTCCTGGATTCTCAGGGAGTGGGGCTGGGGTCCCGACTCCTGGGTAGGCCTGCCCCTTCCTTTCTCTACAAGGACAGCTAGTCCTTCCTTCCCCAGTGGGGACTCGCGAGGTGAACCTTTTAGTTGCCAATTCCGGAAACCCAAGGAGAAACCCCTGGCCCCCAGAGAAGGGCCGCAGCGCCGCCTGGCGGCCGCGGCGCAATACCTACTCCCCCCCACCCCCCCACCCCGCGCGCACAGAGGAAGCCCTCCCCAGGCCGATCCCACCTCCAGGCCGGGGCTGCCCATTGCCTTGGCCCCGCCCGCCCCTCCAGGCCGCTCCCCCGGCTGCCCCTACGTCTTGTCGCCGCAGTGCGCGGCCGTGAGCACCCAGCTGTGGTCCACCAGGACGCCGGCGCAGTGGAACGCGAGCCCGTGGAAGAGGGACACCTGCCAGGGCTGCGAGCGGCGCGGGCAGCGGGCGCCCGAGGCCGCGCGGTCCGAGCCCGTGTCGTTCCCCGGGAGCAGCGCCTGCGCGGCTGGGGAGAGAGGGGGCCGCGGGTCAGAGCAGGCCCGGCCTGGGCGAGGCTGGGCGCGGGCCGGGACTTACTGCGGGGGTCGCGGCCAGAGCACGAGGGAGGGCGGGTCCCGGGGGTCGCGTGTGTTTGCCGAATGGGAGGAAAAGCAGGGGCGTGAAAGTGCAAGGCGCGGGGCCGCGGCGGAGGCAGGGGCCGGAGCAGGGCGGGTGCGCAGGGGCGAGGGCCGGACGCCGCGCCCGCCCGGGGGACCCGAGTCCCGCCGCAGCCGGGCGGGGCCGTGAGGGCGCGGAGCTGGAGCGCGCGGGGCGGGGATAGAACGCGGCGGAGTGACAGGGGGCGGGGATAGAACGCGGCGGAGTGACAGGGGGCGGGGATAGAACTCAGCGGAGTGACAGGGGGCGGGGATAGAATGCAGTGGAGTGACAGGGGGGCGGGGATAGAACGCAGCGGAGTGGCAAGGGGGGCGGGAATAGAACGCGGCGGAGTGACGGGGCGGGGATAGAACGGAGGGGTGCGAATAAGGGGTGGGAATAAGACAACGTGATAGGGCCAGAGGCAAGACGGAGAAAAAGGGGTACAGCTAAGAGGGGGCGCGTGCAGCTCCGGGCGCGGTAGGGCGAGGGGAGCAGGGTCCCAGGCGGTACAGAGAGGCAGGGGTCTGCGTGGGGCGGGGCGCTCTGGGGCCCAGCTTCCGTGCGGGTACGCCCCTGCTCCCGGACGCTGCTCGCACGCTGCAGACCCAAGGCGGGGTGTGGGGGTGGGAGCGGGGAGCGGGGTTGGTGACGCCACTCGCTGCCCCTCTCTCCGGTCCCGGTGCCTCCCGCCGGCCCGGCTCCAGCCTCACCCCAAAATTGCGCCATCAGTAGCGGCAGCAGCAGCTTTCCCAAGGCCCGGGCGCCGGAGGCGGCGGAGAGGTGCAGGTGACAGGATCTCATGGCTGGGACCTGTGCTGGGGGCCGGTGGTGGGTTAAATCAGAGACCCTCCCCCCCACCGCCAACCATGCCGGTCTGCCCAGCCCGGGACCCGAGAGCCCGCTGGGACCGGTTTAACTTGCAGTCAACAACCGCAAGGGCGGGCGCTTCGTGCTGGAGGCCGCGATGGGTGCGATTACCCTAATGAGGTCCCTGGAGGCTTCCTCCCGTGCGCCCCACGTCGAGAGCAGCGGCCCCCAGGCCCAGCCCCGCCGGCTGCCGGCGCGGCTTTCACCTTCTTCTGCAGGTGCCCTGGTGGTCGGCCCGAGGCTCGGGAGCCAAGCCTCTTTTAGCACCTCACCCCCCCCGGGGGGGCTGCTCGCAGGTGAGGAGCCCGAGGCCCAAGGCACGGGGGTCCCCACCCGTCCTCTCGCGACCCGCTCCAGCCAGAGTGGGGGGCAACCCGCCTCACCTGAGAGTCGCGGATGGAAAGGAAGGAGGGGACCCTGAAGCGCCTCTGCCCTGCCTCTCGGGCCGCCAGAGTCCTCTGCCCGGGGACCCCTGGCCAGACTTCCTTTTTAACCCCCAAGTTCCCGGAAGCTCCCCCACCCTGCCCCCGAGGGCTCCCCTCCCTCCTTTTCCCTCTCTCTAATTAAACCGAGGGTGGGGCTGGCGCTCGACCTGGGCCCCAGATTCCTGCCCTGGGAGGGGCCCTGGAATACAGACTTCTTTCTCCGAGTGCCTCAAACACCCGGTTGGGGAACCTTCGCAGGTGTGTGTGTGGGAGAGGGCACGGTGGCCCCAGGGAGCCCAGCGGTGGGCGGTTGTGACAGCGTTGGAGACAGGAAATACGCACGCAGGGAAGTACATTCCTAGGGTGCCGTGGGAAGAGTGAACAACTGGGAGGGAGGGGGGAGAGGAGTTAGGGAAGGGGCTTAGAGACGCGGGAGACTGGGACAAACCGAGCCTTAAAGGGCTGGAGAGGGGGAGAGGCGGAGTTATGGGGGCAGCGTGAGCTCAGTGGCTTGGCTGCCCCACCGCCGGCCGCAGGAGCGGTGGGCGCCCCGTGTGTCCCAGGGACTGGCCCATACGCGTGTGCTGTGTGTGTCTGGGGGGAGGCTGTGGCTTCATGTCTCGCCCAGCCCCCTCCAGCTGTGTGCTTGTCTCCAGGTGAGACACAGGCCCTGGGAGGCTAGGGCTGCCAAGGGGCCGCGGCGTCACCTCCGTGGCCAACTCCCGAGTTCCCGGTGAGGTCACCCAGCCAAGTCTGCCTGACCACCGGAGGCCACCTCTCTGCAAGGCGCGCAGAAGACAGAAGAGACCCCGAGTTCTGGGCTGCCCGTGGAGCGACTTCCACCATGAAAACTGAACCAGCGGCACAGGCTGTCCCTTGATGCTTTCTGGAAGCATCCGTGGGTGGTGTCGGGCACAGCAGCTGCCAGCCCTGTGTGGCTACCAAGCCCTTGACACATGGCAATTGTAGTTAATGTAATTTGAATTTAAACGGCCACTTCAGCCTTCATCAAGGCAGTGCCAAGAGGTCACGTGGGCGCTTGGTGCGGTGATGAAGCCGCCACTTGGGACGTCCTCATCCTATCCTGGCTCAAGCTGGCTGCTCTGCTTCTGCTCCAGTTTCCTGCTAGTGTGCACCTGGCGGGCTCAGACACTTGGGTCCCTGCTACTCACAAGGGAGATCCAGACTGAGTTACGGGCTCCTGGCTCCTGTCTGCTCCTTCCTCAGCTGTTTTGGGCATTTGTGGGGGGAGTGAACCGGCAGGTGGAAGGAGATCTCTCTCCATCTGTCTCTCTGCCTTTCAAGTAAAATGAAAATGAATAAATGGGAGCGTTTAAAAATATTTCTAAAAAAGAGGTCACACGGCTTCAGATCTGTGCTCTCCCACCTACTGCCTGTGTGCCCATTTCTGTGAGCCTCAGTTTTCTCAGCTGTTAAATGGGCGTAATGACGACGCTTCATGAGGATCAGCTCAGCCGATACAGTTAAAAATCCCTCGGACCAGGCACGCAGTAAGCACCCGGTGGGCTTGTCTGTTGAGCAGGTCTTTATTGACATCGTGGCGGATGCAAGAACCTGCCTCCAACAGTCACAGGGGAGTCCAGGCCAGGGTTTGAGCTCATTTCCCGCTGATTCCAGGAACTGAACGATGACGAAGCGGCTTCTAAGTCAAGGACGGCTCTAGGGGTCCCGGCTTAGCACTTCTCGTGGGGAGAATGAACGCAGGTCAGACGCTCAAGCCGAGGCCCTAATTGTTCTCCATGGTCTCCTGGATCCAGTCCACGTATCTGCAGACTTTTGTGTAGACGCCTGGCTTTCTGGTGACGGCACAGGGGTCCTGGCCCCAGGAGATAATGCCTTGAAGAGACCCGTTGCATACCAGGGGGCCCCCTGAGTCGCCCTGGGCAGGAGGAGAGGGAGAACCATTCAGAGACCAGCGGAGAGGGGAGCGGAGGCTCAGACCGGCTCGGCGACGAGGTTGGGGTTGCGGTGGGACCTGGGTGGGGACGGGGCTCAGGGGGAGGGGCCCAGGCCCCGCCCTCTGACCTGGCAGGAGTCCTTGCCGCCTTCCTCTACGCTGGCACACAGCATGGTGTCGGTGATGTTGCCTGGGTAGGCGCTCTCGCATTCACTGTGCTCGATGATGGAGATGTTGGCGCATCGCAAGGTGTGGGGCAGGCGCACTGTGGAGGCGCAGGAGGCAGAGTGGGCAGGGGGCCCCCCGCCACAGCCCCCGCCTTGGGGGACCCCCTTCCTGCCCCGGCCCTGCCTGCAGCCCACCTATTCCACTGCTCATCTGCAGAGCTACTGAAATAAAACCTTGGTGCCCGCTGCTCTGTAGCTATGATCTCCCACTGAGCAGGGTAGGAGGGTGGGGCTCTGCCCACGTTATAGGGGGAGGGAACCAGGGGCAGGAAGGGCTGGCCACTTGCCCAAGTTCCCACGGCTCCATTGATGGGTCTGATTCTGAGACCCACACTCTGGTCTCCACCCTCCCAGGCCCCCAGACTTCTCGCTCTGCCTGTCAGCGAATCCCACTTCTGACACCCCGGGGACCTCCCCCGGCCCCACCCCGAAGCCCACCCTGGAAGACTCCTCTGGCCTCCCTGGCCTCCCACGGCCGTGACTGCCCCTCCCCGCCTCGGCCCCCACTGCAGCCCCTACACTGGGGGCTGGACGTGGTGCCCCAGCCGGAAATGAGGCAGCGGGTGCCAGCTGTGACGCAGTGTCTGGAGAGGGTGAGGGGCCGCACGGCGCGGGTGACGAAGGCCGGGCTGGCCATCTTCACCAGCATGATGTCGTCGCGGTGGTCCTTGTTGGGGAGGCTGTTGTTGAAGCCGGGGTGCGGGAAGGACTCCGTGGCCGTCCGGGTCTGCTCACAGCCATCCGGGCGCTGCAGGTTGTGCTCGCCCAGGTGCACCAGGTAGCGGCTGAGGTGGGAGAGGCGGCGGTCAGTGGGGGAAAGAGAGGGGGAGACGTGGGCAGGGGCGGGGAGGGAGAGAGCTCCCCTCCAGCCTCACCGCGGCTCCCACTGAAGCCTCTTCCAACCCCATCCCGGTTCCAATGGCAGCTGTCTCTCTCTCTGCTGTCCCAACCCACCCCTACCCTGTCCCTGCACAATTCTCCCTGTCCCAAGACCCTCTCTATCCAGCTGCCCAGCCCCGCCCAGCCCCACCCCCCCATTCCTGTCCCCAGACCCTCTCCACCCAGCTCTCAGCCCCGCCCCCACTTCCTGTCCCCAGACCTGCTCCATCCAGCTCTCAGCCCTGCCCCTGCCCAGCCCCACCCCCCCAATTCCTGTCCTCAGACCCTCTCGTCCAGCTGCCCAGCCCCGCCCCGCCCCCGCACCCACGGCTTGTGGCAGTGGGCGGCGGTCAGGAGCCATCTGGGGGCGATGAGGGTTGCCCCACAGAGCAGCCGCGTCTTCTGGAACAGGGCCGCCTGCCAGGGCTGGGAATGCGGGGGGCACTCGTAGCCCTTGATGATCCGGGTCTCTGCCACTGCGTGCCCTGCAGGGGTGGGGGCAAAAGAGGGGGCTCAGCCCTGACACGGGGGGGCGGGTAGGGGGCTGGGCGGGGCCCTGGCTTGGTGGCCACAGCCAAGCGCTCTCTGTGGGTGGGCAGACGCTGCCCAGGGCTCCTCCAGCACCCCCTGCCCTTGCTAGCTCCCCCTCACCGCCTCTCCCCTAGGACCCCCCCCCCCGCGCCAGGAGGGCGGGCCAGCCCCCACTGTACCTGTCACCAGAGCCAGGGTGATGAGTGGCAGAATCATGGCCTGGGGGGGGGGGGAAGGGCAGGCTGCAGGTTCCCCTGGGAACAGGAGGGAGGCAGGGGCCAAGTCACTTCTCCGATCTCCTCCCACCCCTGGGGAGACCAGCTTTGTGGACCTCCCCCTGGTTCTCCAAGACCCCAACCCCAGACTCTTAAATTTTCAGCATTGAGAGGAGACGGTGGCCTTGGCCGGGGCCTCATCACAGATAGAAGCTTCCAGAACGCTGGGGAGGGACTTTGTGGGGGCAAGCCCTGGGGCTCCTGGGCACGTTTTTAGGGAACCTCTTCCCCCTGGCCCACCTGAGCCCTGGCGTGGCTCTGGCAGGTGGGCCGGCCCCCTGTGCTGGGTTCCTGGTCCCACCAGCAGGGTGGGACGTGGTCTTGGAGGTCTGCCTGAGGCTGGGTTGTTGGTGGTGGGGCACAGCCTGGATCAGCTCTTTCCACCACACCCCCAACCTTGCCAAACCCCTGTCTCTTTGAAGAACAGCTGGGCGTGGCTAAGCAAAGGCAGGACCAGTGCCCTCAGCCGGCCCGGCTGGCAGGGGTGGGGGCGGAACCTGGACTCCGTGACCGAAGCTGGGGTCAACAGTGGTCAGGGCTGGGGGCGGCGGGAGGTGGGAGCAGCAGAGAACCCCCCACCCCAGCAGAGGACAGAGCCGAGGCGGGACTGGCACCCTAGGGACCACAGATGCCTGGAAGGGGCAGGGGTCTCTCTGTCCCTCCCGGACTCACAGGCTCTGGGCTGGTGGCGGCTGCAGCCAGGCTGGGTCGCAGAGCCAAGCAGGCAGGCAGGGGGTGGCCCTGGGCGGGCGCAGGCTGACTGGCCTCCAAGCCCTGCCTTCTTGCCCTGGGGTCGGGGTACGGGGGGCGGGGGGCCCTGGGCAGCCAGGCCTGGGCCTCCTCTGTCGCCTCTCTCTCTACGCCTCTGGTGGTCAGTGGGCAGCCCGCCCTCTGGGTCTGTGTGGTGGTCCCGGTTCTCCTTCTGGGTCCAGTCCCCCCATCCCCCTCTGTTCTCCGTCTCTCTGCAAGCCCCCTGCCCCAGCCCCTGGCATGTTTGTGTCTCCCTGACTCTCTGGATCCCGGCCCCTCCATCTCTGTCTCTCCTCCTGGCCCTGCCCCGCCCTCCCTTCAGCCCCCAGCCCAGGTGGCCCCAGCCCCTCCCTTCCCGGGAGTGGGGCTGGGAGGGGGCCGGGACCCCACGGAGGGAGAAGAGGCAGGGCCCAGGCGAAGGGGGGAGAGGCAGGTCGGGGCCTGCGGGAGCCCAGGCCCGGGAGAGGGAACTGAACCCTCAGCTTGCGGCCCGGGGGCCCAGACCCCTCGTGGCCTCGATTCCCTGCCGTCCCCCGCCTCCTGCCCTCGGCCCGCCGCCCCCTCCCCGCATCCCGGGACAGGTCTGAGAGCAGCCGCAGCACTTACTCGGCGCTGTGTGGCCCCGGCCTCTGAGCCGCCGCAGGTCCCGCCCGTGCAAGCCCGTCTCTCCCCTGGCGGATGCGGATGTGGAGCGAGGCGGGCTGGGCCGAGGCTCTGACGGCGCGGCAGCCGGCCCTGGCCTCAAACCCGGGCTCTGCCTCTTCCTCGCAGGATGACGTGGGACGAGGGACTCCGCCCCAGGAGGCTCAGTTTCTTTCTGTGCAGCCCTGCCCCGGGGTGGGGGGCGGGGGGCGGCAGGTGTGGGAGCAGCCGCGCCCGCCCCGGCGTTCGGGCTCCCTCTGCCTCCACTTCCCCTTCCCTCCCTCGCTGGGAGACTGAACCCCGGGGGTGGAGACGCGACCACAGGAAAATGAGGCTGGGCCCTCTTTGTTTTTAAAGATTTATTTATTTGAGAGGCAGTGAGAGACAGAGAGGGCTTCCATCCGCTGGTTCACTCCCCAGATGGCTGCAACAGCCAGGGCTGGGCCAGGCCGAAGCCAGGAGCCAGGAGCTTCTTCCAGGTCTCCCACAAGGGTGCAGGGGCCCAAGAACTTGGGCCATCTTCTACTGCTTTCCCAGGTCACAGCAGGGAGCAGATGTGGAGCAGCCGGGACTCGAACCGGCGCCCATGGCATCCTTATTCCAGATGGCTGCACATTCTGCCGGCCCCGGGCATGGATCTTGGAGGGGCCAGCTGGGCTTGGCGTTCCAGGATGAAGACCCCCAGTTCAACAAGAGTGGGGGGGCCGGGGTGGGCTCTGGGCGCCCCCCCCCCCGAAGCCGAGGGGGTCTCAGTTGCTCCTCATGACCGTCCGGATCCAGTCCACGTATCTGCAGACCTTCGTGTACACACCCGGGACGCCTCTCTGCCCACAAGGCCCCACGGAGCCCCAGGACACCAGGCCCTGGAGGACGCCCCCGCACACCAGAGGGCCCCCCGAGTCACCCTGGAAGACATAAGAGGGCGCTGGTGGAGCGGGAAATCGCCTTCCCGTCTCCTCCCCTCGCCTGGGCCTGCAGGACGGTGCCCCACAGCCTGGCCATCGGCCTCCAAAGTAGCACAGCCGGGCGCCAGGAGACATCGGCCATGGCGGCCCCACAGGTCCCTGTCCCTAGACACACATCCCAGAGCAGGTGGGTGGGACCCCGGCAGGGTAGGAAGTTCTCTGACAACGACTGGGGCTCTGGCCAATGAGTGAAGAGAGTACCATCTTCAATGACCAATCCCAGGCAAGAAAGGTGGGACTTCATGGAACCTACCGGGTTCTCCCAAGGGCAATGGCTAGGGCTCTGGCCAATGAGTGAAGAATACTGTCTACAATGACCAATCCCAAGGAAGGAGGGTGGGACTTCTTAAGGCACATGGGATCTCTCAGGGAAAGTGGATAGGGCTCTGACCAATGAGTGAAGAGATTACTATTTGCAATGGCCAATCCCGGGGTTGGGGGGGCGGGACTTCACGAAGGTAGAGGGTTCTTGGGGACAATGGTGAGGTCCCTGCAGGACAGGGCAGAGCGGCCTCTTTGGCGACCCGAGAGGGCTAGGACAGGGCATCAGAGGATCTGAGCTCCCATCCTGGCCAGCTCCTGTTGTCCTCGCCGTCCCTGACCCCAGTCTGCGCCTCTCGCCCCAGCCTGCCCACTGCCATGCCCACTGTCACCTGCCCACCGCCCTGCCCACCGTCCCCTGCCCACCGCCGTGCCCGCCATCCCCTGCCCACCGTCCTCCGCCCACCGCCCTGCCCGCCGTCCCCTGCCCACCGCCGTGCCCACTGTCCCTGCCCACCGCCTGCCTGCCGTCCCCTGCCCGCCGCCATGCCCACTGTGCCTGACCCCGGTCTGCGCCTCTCCCCCAACCCCCTGCCCACCGCCATGCCCGCCGTCCCTGACCCCGGTCTGCACCTCTCCCCCATTCCCCTGCCCACCGCCGTGCCCACTGTCCCTGCCCACCGCCTGCCTGCCGTCCCCTGCCCACCGCCCTGCCCTTTGTCCCCTGCCCACCGCCATGCCCACTGTGCCTGACCCCGGTCTGCGCCTCTCCCCCAGCCCCCTGCCCACCTCCATGCCCGCCGTCCCCTGCCCACCGCCTGCCCACCGTCCCCGCCCGCTGCCTGCCCGCCGTCCCTGCCCGCCGTCCCCGCCCGCTCACCTGCCCACCGCCGTGCCTGCTGTCCCCTGCCCAGCGTCCCTGCCCGCTCACCTGGCAGGCGTCCTTCCCCGCGACGCCGCCGGCGCACACCATGTTGTCCGTGATCCTCCCCGGGAACACGGCCCGGCAGGCGGCGTCCGACACGGTGGAGAGGTTGAGGCACTGGAGCCGGTCCGGGAATGGGCCTGGAGGGGAGACAGGCGCTGCAGAAGCCCCCGAAGCTGCCCTCTTCCAGGCCACCTCCCGCCTCCCGGGGCCCCTCCGTCCGAGCTGGCACCCCGCCCTTTCACACCCCCCACCTCCGCTGCAATCCTAAAACCTCAGGGTTTCACCTTTCTATGATCCCTTGACCTTTGACCTCTGACTTCCAGTGTCCTCACTCGACATCCTCCTTGTCTCTCCAACCTCAGATACAACGAATATGCACCTGACCTCCTTCAATCGGACACCGTGACCTTTGACCTTCGACCCTGTGACTCCAGCTGGCCCTGGGTCTTCTCTGTCTGCTGACCTCATGTCCCCGTCACTGGCCCCACCCCCAAGCTGTCTTTGGACCCCATTTTCCACCCATTTTTTGAAGAAACCTGCTATGCCTCTTGCTCCGGTCTGATGACCCCAACCTCATCCTGACCTCTGCCCGCACCCATGACCTCTGACCTCTGACCCCGGCCCCTGGCCCCCTTACTCCACGGCTGGTTGGTGGTGCCCCAGCCCGAGATGTGGCAGTCTGTGCCGGCAGTCACACAGGCACTGGGCAGGGGCAGGGGCTGGACGCTGCGGGTCTGACGGACGGGCGTGCCCAGCCGTAGGAGCCGGAGGTCGTGCTCATGGTTCTGCGGGGCTCCCCGGTACCCCGGGTGGGTCACGGAGAAGCCGCTGCGCCGGATCTGCTCTGTCCAGTCCAGCCGGCTGAGGCTGTGTTCCCCCAGGCGCACCCAGTACCTGCTGGGGTCGCGGGAGCGGCTGGCTCAGGGCAGGGCCCCCGGAGCACCCTCCCTCCCAGTCTGTCTTCCTGCACCTGCCACCTCTGATCCTCCCGCCCAGAGCAGGGGTTGCCAGTGCCGCTGACCACACAGTGCGTGGATAATGAGTGTCCCTCCCTGTCCCCACGTTCCTCTAAATCCCTTTCCCCCCCCAAAAAAAATCCCAGCGGCTCAGATCTGGGAAGTCGGACCCCTCGTGGGCACAGGGGGCCAGTGAGGCTCAGAGAGACAATTTGTGAGGTCACACAGATTGCCTGGCCTGGGGCTGTGGAGGAGAGGGGACAGGGGGGAATGGGAGTGGGGAGAGGACACCCCCAGCCCTCCTCCCCCTGTGGCCTCAGAGCCTCCCCCGAGCCGGGGCTTACCTGCCGCGGCAGTGCGCAGCCGTGAGGACCCACCTCCGGTCGATGAGGACGCCCCCACAGCGCAGGTGTGTGCCCTCAAACAGCCCCACCTGCCATGGCTGCGAGTGCGGAACACACTCCACGCCGTTCACGATCTTCTCCGTGTCTGCTTGGCTGAGACGCGGGGCCAGGGCTGTGGGCCGGAGACAGAGCTTGTGGGGTTGCAGAGGGGAAGCGGGGGGAGGGGAGAGAGCAAGAAGTGGGGGGGGGGAGGCGGGAGAGGAAGAGGGGATGCAACAGCCCACAAAACACAGACGGAGATTCCTAGCGGTCAGACCAAGACACGGGGTGGGCGGAGAGACAGAGGGGGCATGGAGGAAGCCCCTCCCCTCTCAGCTGGGGGCAGAGGGCCAGAGCTGATGGGGGAGGGAGGGACGGGGCCCCAGCCCTGCCCTGTCCCTGCCCCAGACCACTCACCAAGCACACACAGGAGCAGGACGCTGGCACGCATGGTGTGGGCCCCCTCGGAGGTCTGGGGAAAGACAGGGCCTCAGCACTGCCCTTCGTGGCTGCCTGGCCTCTCTAGTTCCTCTCAAGGCCCCGGCCGCCGGCAGGTGGGGGGCCCTGGCCCAGCGTCCTCTCTGCCCAGGCCCTGTGTGCCACCCCCTTGTTTGCCGTCCGTCCACCCCCGCCTCACCTGGGCTCCTCGTCCACTGCCCGATCCTCTAGGTGTTACCGGTTCAGCCTGTCTCCGTGCCAGGTGCGAGGCCACCTACCTGCCTGCCCTTTCATCTGCCGGCCACCCTGGCACTCAGCTCTCCCACTGTCCACCTGCGTCCCCAGCACCTGTCATACCGCCCCGCCTGTCTGTCCCCTGCCTTCTGCCTGCCTGCCCCAGGCCCGGGGGCTGGCACAGCTTTTAACTCTCCGTGCACCAGCCCATCCAGGTTCCGGGTGGAGGGTAGGGGACGAGGAAGACAGGGCGGGGCTGGCTCTAATCCCCTAGGACTGGGCTCAGCTAATGAGACTTAATTGAGTACCCGCAGCTCAATGGGGGGTGGGGGAGGAAGACCCAGGCACACCCCCGTCCCCTCCTCTCCTTCCCCGGGACTGGTGGGTGACTCAAGGGGCACTGGGGACCTGGGTTCTAATCCTGACTCCAGTGACAAAGGCTCTGGGAGGGTGGGGCTGCCGCAGACACCTGGGGTTTGGGAGGGGCGGGAGAGGCTGTTGACAGCTGGGACAGTGGACATGAGGGGCGGGGATAGCAAGGGGGGAGGGAGCCCCCGGCCCCTGCAGAAAGAAGAGGAGTGGAAGCAACAGGTGGTGAGAGGAGACTGGGTTCCGAGGAGATCGGATTCCGATTCTGCCCTGCCTCAGTTTCCACGTCTTCGAGGCTCTCCATGCCCTGGGCAGCTCCTGTGTCCAGGCGACTGAGTTCCCTCTGGATAGCAGCCTCGTAATGAGGCCGAGCAGAAAGGCTTTGACACTGCAATGTGCAAGCTCTGGGGGCTCCCTGGAGGAGGAGGCCCGGGGTGGGGTCAGAACTCAGGCTAAGAGTCAGTCCTGACCCCCTGTTGGGCCTTACTCCAGCTGCCAAAAGCAAGGGTTGGCTTTATCCAGAAACTACACAGCGGCAGACTGTGGTCCCAAGAGGGTTACCACCCCTGCTCCCTGCGGCCCTGGGCGACCACGCGTCCTCCTGTTCCTGCTCTGTGCCTGACCTGAGTGTTTTCTACAGATGAAACTGTGCTCCGTGTGTCCATTGTGCCCACTGGGTTGTCAGCGTACACCCAGGCTGCACCCCTCGGCGCCTCCAGGGGCCCAGGCACTCGGGCAGTCGTCCGCTGCTGTCCCAGGTGCATTCGCAGGGAGCTGGATGGGAAGTGGAGCAGCCGGGGCTCGAACCAGAACTCCGCTATGGGGTGTGGGTGTCGGTGAGGCGGGAGGTGGCCTGGCCCGCTGGGAGTGCACGTTCTGTCGTTAGCCAAACACAAGGACACGTCCAGGAGTGGAAGACGCAATTCAAAGATCCATTCATTTTTTGGAATTCATGCAAACAAGGGGGTCTTTGAATGTTCATGAAAATACTATACATAGTCTTTTTTTTTTTTTGCACCAAAATAATGTTACCTTTTAGTCCTTATAAACTGTGGGAAGCACCCTCGTGGCTTTTGGAATCAGACAGTTCTGGGGTTGAAACCTCCGGAGGCCGCTGGGCCACTCTCTCCCTGGCCTCGGTTTGTGCATCTGAGAAACGGGGACAAGTGGGGGTGGGGCTAAAGACCTGCACGCCGCTTCCTCCCTGGGACATCAAGAAGGCAAAGATGGATGAGCATGCGAAGTGGCTGGGTGCACACACCACCAGGGTGGCCCTCAGCGGCTTATTTATGCAGAAAGAAGGGATTTGTGGCCGGCGCTGTGGGGCAGCAGGTGAAGCCACCGCCTGCAACGTCATCATCCCCTGTGGGCGCCGGTTCCAGTCTCGGCTGCTCCACTTCCGGTCCAGCTCCCGGCTGATGGCCTGGGAGAGCAGCAGAGGATGGCCCAGGCGCTTGGGCCCCTGCACCCATGCGGGAGACCCAGATGGAGCTCCTGGCTTCAGCCTGGCCCAGCCCTGGCTTTTGTGGCCATTTGGGGAACAAAGCAGTGAATAGAAGACCCCCCTCCACCTCCTTTCGTTCCTTCTCTGCGTGTGCTGCCCACCCCGGCGGTCACCCCTGCCCGCCTCTCAGCCTCTCGGTCCCACTGGGCACGGCCGACGCTCTCCTTCCCGCCCCAGCGCCTTCCTCTGCCGGCTTCCCCACGCCCTGCGGTTTTGACTTCTTCCTCCTTCCCAGCTCCCTGGGGTGAATAAGCTGTTTTCCCTGCACTGCCGCCTTTATAAACAAAGGCTTTGCCAGGGCCCCGGCTCAGCCTCGTCCTGTCTGCGCCACAGGTTCTCCCAGGCGATGGCACACAGCCGTGGTCAGGTGCAGGACGGCACCCGAGCCTGTGCGCCCCACAGCCCCAGAGCCCCTGACACTGTTGGGGCTCGAAGACGATCCCATAAAATGCAATGCAACCTTGGCCGTATGGCGGCGGCTTTGGACCAAGGTGGGATGCGGGTGCTGTGCACATGTTCACGCCTCCACCACGCCCACCGCAGGTGGCGCGGGCTCCCTAGGCTGAGGGGTGCATGGGCAGGGAAGGGCTCGGGGTTTTGTGGGGGTCGCGTGGTTTGGAGAGGGAGCCCTGACTGGGGTTTCCCTTACCTGCTTGCCCCTTGAGGATGCACGGGACGGGGCGAGGTCAGGGCTGTCGGGCTTGGAGATAACCCACCTTCCACGCACGCGCAGGCGACGACCGAAGGGGGCCACGTTCCGTGCTTGGACTTTGATTCCACACTTCTGGCGCTCTCTGGGGCCTCAGAAGGTGGACGTCCCGGGTCAGGCCCCGGCACCCCGCGTTCTGAGACGTGAAACCAGGGTCCCCGCCGAGGGGGACTCCCAAGGGCAAAGGCAGGGATTGGGCGAGCTGTCAGCAGGTGCATCTGGGAGGCGAGACGCCTCCACTGGCCAGGACCAGAGGCCGAGTGTCTCGAGGATCTTGGAGAGTGTGCACCTGTCACCCGTGACCTGGGCAAGAGGACTTCCTGCAGCTCAGCGGGCTGCGCTGGCCTCGTTCCCGATCCCCGGGCATTCTGGGTAAGGGCTGGAATGGAGCCGCTTCCAGAATGTTCCATCGAGAAGCCTGCGGACTCCCGTGGCTGTTCACCGGCTCAGTCCCAGGTCGCCAGGGGATCTGGGAAAGGGATGATGTCTTCCAGCACCTGGGCACCTGGCGAGGGGTGGGGCGTAGGGATGGTGCCCTCTCCTGCATGTGGGGTCTATGATGGGGCTGGGGTCTGGCTCCATCCTGCACTAAGAGGGCCTCCCGTAGGGCAGGGGTCTGGCTGGCTGGCAGTTAAGAAGTTGGCTCGCAGCCCCGTGCCCCATATCTGGGCGTCTGCTCCTGACCCCAGCTTCCAGCTCATGCAGACCCTGGGAGGCAGCAGTGAGGGCTCAAGTTCTTGGGTCCCTGCCACCACGTGGGGGAGCTGGTAGTGTCCCAGGGGTGGGTAGGGGGCTGCTGAAGGCATTTGGGGTGTGAACCAGTGAATGGGAGATCTCTGTCTGCTTGGCTGTCTCCCTTGGAAAGAAAAGGAGGGAAAGGAAGAAAGGGAGGGAGGGAGAGAGGAAGAGAGGGAGAGAGAGAGGAAGGGAGAGAGGGAGAGAGGGAGAGAGGGAGAGAGGGAGAGAGGGAGGGAGGAGGAAGGGAGAGAGAGAGAAGCTTCCAAGCTTCCAGTCAAGCTGAGCTCTGTGGATGCTGCTTGAAGGACTCAAGGCATCATGGGTAGCTGGGTGCTGAGGCTCAGACCCTGGGCTTGCAGGGTGTGGGACCCGGGCGCCCTCTCCAAGGGCATGTGGTGGGGGTTGGAGACGAGCAAGCTCATGCATCAAGTCCCTGGGCAGTGACGGCCATCATGGGTGGTCCACGGCCTCCAGGAAGGAGGCTGGCAAAGGAGTCGACGGGGAGGGGTCAGAACTGTTGGGAGTGCCTGCTGTGTGGCCATGCGGGCAGGTTCTGGAAGCTTCTGTCGGCTGGGTCCCCGCTCAAGCCGGCGTGATTGTGAGAAACAGCTTGTGTGTACTGAGGTGAAGTTTAGGGATGAGGGACGTTACCCCCAGGACTCAGAGCGTCAAAGGCAGGGGGTGGTCCTCACGCTACCCAGTGGTTCTCGGGGGCTCAGTGGAAGTCCAGGACCTCGTGCTCTGTGTGGGAGGTCCTTTGTGTCTGCACGCCCCCGGAGCCTTGCTCATAGACTCCCTCCATCCAGGGCGCAGGCCACATCCGCGCGATGTCGCACCTGTGCTACCGGACAGAGTCACGTGCACTTGGGAAGGGGCCTGTGTTGGGACGCAGAGCACAAGACCCCGACGTGCGGGGCTCTGGCACAGAGAATGGCCACGCGCTGTCGGAGAACCCACGTGGGCTTCTCTGTGCTCGTGCAGACCGGACGGAGCAGGTCGGTCGCTCTCGGAGCAGCATCACGATGCGCGGTTCCGTGATAAACTCTTCCTGGAAAGCAGGTAGGAGGAGACTGTGCGGGAGCAGAAAGCACAGCAGAGCAGACACAGACGCCAGTGACGGGCATTTGTTACCAAGTGTGGGGAGCAGCCCGGACTGGACTGAGTTACTGGAATTAAGACTTATTCTATGCATCTGCTCTCCCACAATATGGCGCTGGGAGAGAAGAAAACAGCTTCTGCACAGCTGCCTCCAGTTCAGCCAATAAACTGTAGGACTTGCTCCTGATTGGAGGAGAGCAGCGTACTCGGCGTGTGGGCAGCCGAGTTGGGATTGGCGGAGGAGGACTATAAAGGAGGAGAGAGACGGCATGCACCGGGAACATCTAAGGGGAACATCTAAGGGGAACATCTAAGGGAACACCTGTGCAGCCCCCGAGAGAGCCGGCCGGCGGAGTGCCGCTCCCCTGCGGAAGTGGGGAATGTGGCCAGGGGGAACCGCCCTTCCACGGAGGTGGAAGGGACAGTAGCCAACCCGGGAAGAACCAGCAGCAAACCCGGGGAGGGCCGAGCAGACGAAAGAACAGCGCAGGGTCCTGTGTCGTTCCTCCACGAAGAGGGGGAGCGACATAATGGTGCCGTGACTCGGATATGAAGCCTAGGCAGGGCTTAGTGTCGTTCCTCCACGAAGAGGGGGAGCGACACCAAGGACCACACACGGTGCGTCTTGACGCAACCCGCAGTGCCGTGGGCTCGTGCACAAGCGTGCGATGACGGCTGCGTCGCCGCGGCTCTGCTGCCATCAGTAGGGACCAGCGCCGGGGTTGCCACTGGCAGTGCCCGGCTGCACTCTGAGCTGAAGGAGACTGGGAAGGGGCTGAAACCAAGCAGGGTCCTCTCGCCTCCCCCTACTCCCTCTCCTTCCCCTGCTGCACCCCGGAGCTGGTCATAGGAACCAGCGCTCCTGCCCCTTTAAGCAAACCAGGGAAGCTGCTACCCTCTGCCCCAGAAGACTCGCCTACAACAGGGGTCCCGCCCCATCCCTGGAGGGAGGACTATCTCACAGAGAGGCCACGAGGCATCTCCATGGACAGGTCCGGCAGGTCCCCTCACTTCGTTGCCACTGGATCACACCCTGTGGTCCAACCACGTTGCCACACCGCTGTCCATTCGGCGTGGAACTCAAACAGGAAAGCAGTTTTCTCTGGGTCTTCACTTTTTTTTAAAAAAAGATTTATTTGAAAGAGTTACAGAGAGCTGGAGAGAGAAAGAGATTTTCCATTCTCTGGGTTCACTCCCCAAATGGCCACAGCGGCCAGGGCTGGGCCAGGGTGAAGCCAAGAGCCCAGTATTCCATCCAGGTCTCCCACGCGGGTGCAGGCATTAGAGGGAGCTGAGTTGGAAGTGGAGCGGCCGGGACTCGAACCGCTATGTGTGTAGCTGAGCTTTAGGAAGTCCTCCTCGCGCTGGACGGCCAGGCCGACAACAGGCATTGCCCCAAGCGGTGTCTCCTCACCAAATGCTCACCCTCTGCCCTTTCGCTTGGATGGTTCCCAGGGTGAGGCGACCCCTTCCACCCCGCCCCGTTCATATTTATACATTTTTCTCTCCAGCAAGCCTAACCCCTGAGTTACCACGGTCAGGCATCTCAGGACCCCCTGGCTGAAGTCAGGCTTAACTGAGCCCCTGGGCAGTGCGCCGAGAATCACTCTCAGGAGCGTGACCCCAGGGCGCAGCTGGGACAGTTCTTCCACCCCAGTGAGCATGGCATCCACGGAGCTTCAATCCTCCCCCCGAGCGGTCGGCAGAACAAGGGAGCCCAGCCGTAGCAGGCAAGGGACGCCTCCCTTGAATCTAGCGTAAGCCACAGCTATGGTGACGTCCA
This sequence comes from Oryctolagus cuniculus, assembly GCF_964237555.1. Classification (NCBI taxonomy): domain Eukaryota; kingdom Metazoa; phylum Chordata; class Mammalia; order Lagomorpha; family Leporidae; genus Oryctolagus; species Oryctolagus cuniculus. Next base: position 7,086,823 of record NC_091449.1, on the reverse strand, counting down.
GACAGGTGGCTCAAGCTGAGGTCCGAGGCGAGGCACACAGTCCGGGGCTGAGCCTGTCCGCAGCCTGGTCCTGCGCACTGGCTGTCAGGTGTCCCCTCTGGGTGAGTGAAATGTGGCACAGAGGCTCAGGGGCTCGGCAGAGGCAGGGCCAGGCAGCACAGCCCAGAGAGGGTGGCCGCCAGGTCGAAGCCAGGAGCCAGGAGCTCCATCTGGGTCTCCCACGTGGGTGGCAGAGGCCCAAGCACTTGGGCCATCTTCCACTGCCTTCCCAGGTGCATCGGCAGGGAGCTGGATCGGAAGAGGAGCAGCGGAGACTTGAACCGGCGCCCACACGGGATGCTGGCACTGCAGGCGGCGGCTTCCTCTTCTACGCCACAGCACTGGCCCAGGTCTTACATGGGGGACAGTGGGGCAGAGGCCAAGTCCTGGGCACCTTAGGGCTCTGCCTGCAGCAGCCGGGCAGGGGGGCTCTGCTTCTGTGAAGTAGAGGGTGTGATGTCTCACCCCCCACCCCCACCCCACCGCCCCGACCCCGGGGCCCTGGGAGAGCCAAGCAAGCAGGCTGTGTGCTGGACCTGAGTGGCTGGGAGCCAGGAAGTAGGATCTCCCCCTAGACAAAGCCCCTCCAGGCTCCACCCCATGCCCCACCCCGTGTCCAAATTCCTTCCTGCACAGGCTTCTATTGTGATTAGATTTGCCCTGGGCAAAACCGGAAGAGGAGGGCAGGCGGCTGTGAAATCCCAGGAGAGGGAGGATGCCCTGGCTGGGAGAAGCCGGCCACCTGGCCAGCCGGCTCTCCTCAATCAAGGTGTTGTTGGCAGGCAGGACTCCAGCTCTCCTACGTCACTGTTTTCTGTTCTACGGGAAGGATCTGGACGGCTGCTTCCTACTCACAAATCCCCAGCTGTCACTCAGGGCTGGTGGCTCTGGCACGGGGACCTGGGAGAGACAGCATCACACCAATTAGATCAATAAGGCGAGCAACCGCAAGGAGAATAATAATGACGCTAATGACAGCCGCCGCTCAGGGACACGGCGTTCTTGGTGCTGTTCCTACAGTGACGCAATCTTTTGTATTTATTTCGTATTTATTTTACTCCTTGTGTGTTTTTGGCTGTTATCTTTCTTATCCTGTGGTCTCCATTGCTATCTTTATTACTGTGTATCTTGGGCCAAATGAACCTGTTGTAAGATGAGCCCTTTCAAGTGTGCAATTTGGTGGCGGCCAGCACCGTGTGTGTGTGTGTGTGGGGGGGGTGCTTTGTGGTTTGTGGCCCAGCAGGTTGCACTGCTGCTTGGGACATCCGTATCCCACATCACACCCGCATCCCGCATCAGAGCGCCTGGGACCAGTCCTGCGCCCGCCTACAGACCCAGCTGCCTGGGAAGCAGCAAGGCGGTGGCTCCAGCACTGGGGTCCCTGACACCCACGTGGGAGAGTTCCTGGCTCTGGCTTCTGCCTGGTCCCGTGTCAGCCTCTGCAGGCATCTGGGGAGGGAACCAGCGGGTAGGAGCGCTCTATCTTTGTCCCTCAAATACATGAAAAATAACAGCATGAAACAGCCGCTCTCACCCTCCGCTGCCCCGTCCCCAAGCTGCCTCCCGCCCCTTCCCCACCATGGCCCTGGGCAGCCGCTGATCCATGTTCTGCCACCATGGTTCTGCCTAAACTTCACCTAAACGTTTGGCCTCCTCTGCTGTAAGCCCTGCGGGGTCCCCTGAGCTTTGCACTCACTGAGCTCTGGTGTGTTCCTGTCCGCGCTCCATTGCCTCCAGTTGCCGGACATAGGACGCGGCCATGAACACAGATACACAGATGACCGTGTGGCCGTGTGTTGTCATCTCGCGGGGCCAGACATCCAGGGATGAACCCAGCGGCTCCACTGAAACTTGATGGCAAATCGCCCGATATTGCTAACGTGACTGCCAGTGGTATTTTTTTAAATAATTATTTGTATTCATTTGAAAGAGTTATAGAGAGAGGTAGAGCCAGAGAAAGAGGTCTTCCATCTGCTGGTTCACTCAACAAATGACCACAATGGCCCGAGCTGAGCTGATCCGAAGCCAGGAGCCAGGAGCTCATTCCAGGTCTCTCACAGGGGTGCAGGGGCCCAAGGACTTGGGCCATCTTCCACTGCTTTCCCAGGCCACAGCAGAGAGCTGGATTGGAAGTGGAACAGCCAGGACTTGATCCGGCACCCATATGGGCTGCTGGTGCTGCAGGCCAGGGCGTTAACACGCTGCGCCACAGCGCCGGTCCCCCACCAGTGGTATCGTAAGTGGTCCGGTTGCTCCACGTCTTTGCCAGTGCTCAGCATTGTCAGTCTTCCCTCAGCGCCCACCACTGTGGCTGGCAGCACCTTCGGTTCATGGTGCCAGGCACACGTGCGTTGTACCAGCTGCGTAGGGTTCCACGGTGGGTCTCCAGCACATCTGCCAGCCTCTCACCCAGGAATTGACAACCGACCCTGAGACGGACACCTTGGATGTGTCCCTCTGTGCCTTGCACTATCCTGTCCTCGGGTGGACGACGAGACGGGGAGCCCCTGCATCCTAGGGCGTGCACACACGACTCGCGGTAGGCTTACGTCCCGGTAAACGCATCCCAGGTTGGGAATAGTCGCAGTTGGCACCGCTGGCCTATACTGAGCACGCAGTGCCCTGCGGAGCCTCAGCTGTTTCCCGTCACTGTCGCCATCGCTCAGCTCCACGACAGAACCCGGGACTGCAGGGAAAGGTCGGGATTCACCATCTGAGCTGCAGTTTCTGCTGAGCCTGTCGCGTCTGCACCACCACCGTGCTGAGAAATGGTGAGTTGAAGCAGCGTAAGCCGAGGACCGCCTGTACTTAGTTCCACCGAGGATCGCCGGGTTGCTGTGCAAAACGACCACCCGGATTCACACTCACACCAGTTCCCCCCCCCCCCCCCCCGTGAGCATTCCTGGAGAGAATATTTGGGATTACTTAATTTCCAAAGTTTTAAAATCATTCTGACAAATCTGACATGATATGCGATAGGCAGAATTATGGATGCAGGTGGATGCAATGGCTGAGACGGGGCCAGGCTGAAGCCAGGAGCCAGGAGCTTCCTCCTGGTCTCCCACGTGGGTGCAGGGGCCCAAGCACGTGGGCCGTCCTCTGCTGCTTTCCCAGGCCTCAGCAGAGAGCTGGATTGGGCATGGAACAGCCTGGAGGGTAACTGGTGCTCGTTTGGGATGCCGGCACCACAGGCGGCAGCTTAACCGGCTGCACCACATGCTGGCCTCTGTTCTATGCGTTTGTTATATAACTGACGAGTCTGATTGTTTTCGAGTGAGTTTCTTCGTTTGTTTGTTTCCTTCTCTTTAAATCTCCTGTTCATCGCCATGGTCATTTTTCTCTAATTTGCAGAGTCTCTCCACATATTTGAGTCAGCAGTTCTGGATCAGTAGTTGCGAATGTCTCCTCCTGGGCTGCCACCCATCAGATTATCTGCCCATGGTGGATTTCTGTAGTGCTTGCTGCTGGACAGAAACCCTTAACTTTGATATATTCAAAATTAAGTTTTGTTGTCTTTAGATGATTCCTTCTGGAGTTTTATTTTTTTTTAAAGATTTATTTATTTACTTGAAAGTCAGAGTTACACACACACACACACACACACACAGAGAGAGAGAGAGAGAGAGAGAGAGAGAGAGAGGTCTTCCATCCACTGGTCCACTCCCCAGATGGTTGCAACAGCTGGAGCTGTGCTGATCAGGAGCCAGGAGCTTCTTCAGGGTCTCCCACACAGGTGCAGGGGCCCAGGGACTTGGGCCATCTTCTACTGCTTTCCCAGGAGCATTAGCAGGGAGCTGGATTGGAAGTGGAGCAGCCGGGACTCCAACTGACGCCCATATGGGATGCCAGCGCTGCAGACGGCAGCTTTACCCACTACACCACAGCGGTGGCTTTACCCACTACATCACAGCTCCAGCCCCCATTCTGGAGTTCTAAACTGGCCTACCTCACCCCTAACTCTCACAAATGTCCTCTGTGATAATCTTCTATTAGCGCTGCTGTGTGACCTTGACGTTGTAGGAATTCCAGCTGTCTGGTGCTAAGTACCAATGCCACATCCACTTGAGTGACTCAGATACAAAGCGGAGAGGTAACTCAAAGGTGACAGAACTCAGTGAGTGACAGAGCTGGCGTCACGCCTCGCCAGCCTGGCATCAGAAATTGTCCCTTGGCTCCTGTGTTCTGTGTCCTGCTGCTTCTCCACGGACCCAGGTCTTTGATCCAGGAGCGGCTGGGGGCAGAGCGTGAGCAAGCCCACCTTTTGCACAGACCTGCCCGGAGCCCTGAGCAGGAGCTCCTGGGATTCCCAGGGGAGGAATCAGAGACACCCCAAAAATACAGCGGCAAAGCCGACCTCTCACACCCCAACTCTTGAACCTGTGAACACAGAGCTAAGCTTGCTCTTGGTATCCACAGCGATTTGCTCCAGGACCCCAGCAGAGATGAAGTCCTCAGATGCTGAAGTCCCATGTGTAAAATGGCATCGTAGGGGCTGGTGCTGCGGCATAGCGGGTAAAGCCCCAGCCTGCAGTGCTGGCATCCCATATGGGCACCAGTTCGAGTCCCGGCTTCTCTACTTCTGATCCAGCTCCCTGCTAATGCACCTGGGAAAGCAGCAGAGGATGACCCAAGTGCTTGGGCCCCTGCATCCATGTGGGAGACCCAGAAGAAATTCTGGGTTCCTGGCTTCAGTTTGGCACAGCCCCAGCTCTTGCAGCCATTTGGGGAATGAACCAGGGGATGGAAGACCTCTCTCTCTCTCTCTCCCTCTCTCTTTCTCTCCTTCTCTCTCTCTTTCCCCTCTCCCTCTTCCTCTCCCTCTCTCTCTTTGTAACTGTGCCTTTTGAATAAATAAAATCAATCTTTTTAAAAAATGGCATAGTATTTGCATAGCAGCTACACATCCTCCTCTGTAAATCATCTTCAGGTTATAAATAATACAGAAGACAATGTAAATGTTATGTAAATCATTGTTACACCACATTGTTTAGTGAATAATGATAAGAAAAAAAGAGCCTGGGGGCCGGCGCTGTGGTGTGGTGGGTAAAGCCACTGCCTGTAGTGCCGGCGTCCCATGTGGGCGCTGGTTCCAGTCCCGACTGCTCCACTTCTGATCCAGCTCCCTGCTAATGCACCTGGGAAAGCAGTGGAAGATGGCCCAGGTCCTTGGGCACCTGCACTCACATGGGAGACCCGGAAGAAGCTCCTGGCTCCTGGTTTCAGATTGGTGCAGTTTCAGCCGTTGTAGTCATTTGGGGAATGAACAAGAGGATGGAAGACCTTTCTCTCTCTCTGGCTCTACCTCTCTCTGTACTCTGCTTTTCAATCTTAAAAAAAAAAAAAGAAAAAACAGCTTGTCCATGTTCTTCCCAGGTACGATTTTTCTAAGAAAATTCTTGAGCCATGGTTGGTTGGAGTCACAGATGTGGAAGTCACTGAGAGGCAGGCTTGGCTGTGTGTCTCCTTGCAAGAACCAGGGCCAATGGGGGAATGCTCTCCTCTCTCACCTTCACCACCACGGACACTGTAGGCCCTCATGGCCTCTGCATTTTCCCAGTTGCCTGCTTGATAAAATCGATGGGGAACCCTAAACCAGTGCCCCGGAGGCTTCTGTAACCATCGGTGGGCATGCACAGGTTGGTTAAGGATCTGGGTTGCCAGACGTGAGTGAGGCCTGCAGAGCTCATTGAGGCTGATCTGTGCCGTTTATGCTGTAGACAAGTGTCCCCTTGCCGACTCCTAGGTGCTTCATTCCCTCTGTCTGGGGGCCTTTTGTTTGCAGTTTTATTGTTTGAAACGTCCCCTCTGTAGAGCTGAGCGCTGGCTGGCCGGTGTGCTGCCCGTGGAAAGACTGGGGCAGAGAGTACGTGTTGGTCAAGCCTCGTTGAGCAGGCGCTGCAAAGCCGTTGAGTGAGTTCAGCGCCCATGAATAACAACCCATGTTCAATACGGCGTCTTTCAACACAGACACACACAACAAGGTTACATAATGCTGCTATGGGGCGGGGCTTTCCCTCTATGTGGTTTTCTCTGATGCTCCGAAGACAGAAACCTCTTGCTGTGTTTCCCCATTCTTTTCCAGAAAGTTCTCCCGCCAATAAGCCTGAGCATAACTTTTTAAGTCCCTTCTTTCTTCGGAGAGAGGCTTAGCGCTGGTTGCACACGCACAGAGGGACCCACAAGTCTGGGCATGCGCAGAAGAAGGAAAAAGAATGCGCGGAACCAAAGAGACCAGAGCCCTGCCGGAACTGACATGCGCCGGAACTTAAATATACTGGGACCTTGCCAATGGACAAGGAAGTCCGACATTAAAAGCCCATAGATTAAGTAGATGATGGCCCAAGTCCTTGGGCCCCTGCACCAGCGTGGGAGCCCAGAGAAAGCACCTGGCTCCTGGCTTCCAATCGGCACAGCTCCAGCCGTCGCGGCCATCTGGGGAGTGAACCAGTGAATGGTAGACCTGTCTCTCTCTCTCTCTCTCTCTCTCTCTCTCTCTCTCTCTCTCTCTCCCCCTTTCCTCTGTGTAACTCTGACTTTTAAATAAATAATCTTGAAGGAAAAAAAAAATCCCACGGACTGTGCTGGCCTGAGCCCGAGCCCCTCCAGCCGGAGCTGTGTTTTTCCCCGGGAGCAGTGTTCAGTGTTTGGGAGGAATCAAACGTGTCCCTAAGTGCCTTTGACGTCACGGCAAAGTCTGCCTCATCTGTCCCCACCTCTCGCCTCTGCCAGCCCACCTGGATACACAGCTGGCCTCCGGGCTCGTCTCTGCCTTCCACCACCCCCGCCCTCCTGTCTCCACCTGCCACGCTGCTGCCAGAGTGATGGAGGATCCCAGACCTGGTTCTTAACCACTCTGAGGACCCCTCGCAGCACACAAACCGCTTCGCACAGCCTAACCAGGCTCTGGGTGCGTGGCTGCAGCCGATTCCTTCAGCATACAAAACCCAAGTTCACCCCGGGCTGTCGCTGTGGCCCAACAACAGCCAACACGGGACTTCTGTGACCCCAAAGCCCGGGTTCCCACAACCCCTTCCTTAGGTTTGACTGATTTGCTAGTGACTCCCAGGACTTTAGGAAACATGTTTATTGCTTCATCACAAGGGATATTTGAAAATATATAAGTCATCAGCCAGATGAAGGGGCACACCAGGAGAGATCGGGAAGGGTCCCACGGGGGCTGAGGTGTGATCGTCCCTGGAGAAGGTGGGGGCGGGCGCCACCTGCCACATTAGATGTGTTCTTGTTCACCTTCCTGGAAGCCCCATGTCTTCCAGAAGCTGTCTGAGCCCTGTTCATTTGGGTTTGCATAGAACCCTCATCATGTAGGCTTGATTGATTGAGCAGTTGGCCATCGGGGGTCAATTTAGCCTTCAGCCTCCCTCCACTCCCTGAGGTTGGGGTAGGACTGCAAGAGTCAGCCCTCCCAAGAATCCCTCCTCCACACAAACTCAGGTGTGTTTGCAAGAGCTTTTGATGAAGGGAGAACTTGCACCTCTCTGTGCTGGAGCTGACCCCTCCGGTCCCAGATGGCTTAAACTCAAGATCTACGCCCCACTGGCTCTCCCTTTTCAAAGCTACAAGGGCGCTTCAGAGAGTTCATGGAGAAATGGAATTAAAATATAAAATTTATTTTGGTGCCAAAAATTGAAATCCAATTTTTTTTTTAATAATGCACAATTCCATGAACTTTTGGAAAGACCCTGCCTATGGATGGATGTCACTTTTTTTTTTTTTTTTGCTCCAACATAAACTCACCTTCTAATTCCATTTCTCCAAGAACTTTTTGCAGTACCCTTGTATTTCCCATTCTTTCCAAACACTCCACCCCTTCCGAGAAGCCATCCCTGATCGCTCTTGGCTCTCTGACACACAGCCCTGGTCATGTCCTTCATGGCGAGGGTCAGGGTTGTCATGATCATGTCACACAGGAATCGTCACCACCAGCAGTTCCTGGGTATGTGCTTTTGCGTATTTCCTATCAACTCCCTGGGAGCAGAGTTTACGTCCACACGGTTGTCTGATGGACCACCCAGAGCAAAGGCTGCTCATCTTTGCCCACAAGGTTCCTCCCATTTCAATAAACAGCAGCTCGCCCTTTCCTGTAGCTCAGGCCAAATCACTGGCATCACTTGGGACATTCCTTTTTCCTCACATTTTTCCACTGGACGTTGGCAGACGCTGTCCAAGAACCTGGTCAAACAGACCCAGAGTGTGACTGCTTCTCGGCTCCTCCCAGGCCACCACCCTGGTCCAGGAACCATCACCGCCTGCCTTGTCTGTTGCCTCCCCGTCTTCACCCACAGCAGCCAGAGGAATCTTGTTCACACCCACGTCAGCTCAAGTTCCTCCTCACTCAGAGCCCCCCAGTGGCTCCGGGCTCACTCAGAGTCAAAGCAAAACCTTGACTGTGGACCACAAGACCCCATGCAGTCTGCTCCTTCCCCTCTTCCCTCACCTCTGCACCCTCACCCCCTACCCCACCCACTGACCCTCAGACACAGCAAGCGAGGTCCTACCTCGAAGCCTCTGCACCTGCACTACTCTCTGCTGAATTCTGTACCTGCCTCCTTCCTGTCGTCCTTTCATTCTCCCCTGAAAAGTCACTCAGTTAGGTCCCCTCCCCTGACCATCCTGTTTGAAACAGCAACTCTAGGGGTGGGGATTGTGAAGTCACTGCTTGGGACAGCCACATCCCACATGAGAGTGCTTGTTCAAGTCCCAGCTGCCCTTCTTCTGCTCCAGCTTCCTGCTAATCCACCTGGGAAGACAAGTGCTTGGGACTCTGTCACCTGGATGGAGGTCCTGGCTCCAGCCCCAGCCAAGTAAAATACCAACTCGACCACTGCCCTCCAGCCCAGCACTCTTCCACCCTTGCTTCATGTTTTCTGTTATCACTACCTGAGCGCCTGTTTCTTTATTCACCTTTACACTTTTTTTTTGCATTTATTTTATTTGAAAGGCAGAGAGAGACAGAGAAAAGACAGCACTCTCTTATCCACTGGTTCACTCTAATAGGGACATTATACAAGATGTTCCAGGAGACACAGAATATTTGGGGTATTACTGTGTGGTCCAGCGTGGAGGCCCCGTGGTGTCCTGGACCCCATGACCATCTGGAGTGGAGTGCTATTGTTCATTAGTGAGCACGGGGATTCAGAGAGAGGGATGCTGGCAGAGAGAGGGTATCGGCAGGGATGTGGACGTAGGTTGGGGTAGGGACATCCCTGAAACCCAGAACATTATGGGAATGAACCATTCTGAAGATCTTACGTTAGCTGTGAGGGGTGACTTGGAGGTGCACAGAACACCGTCAGGGCAGAGGCTCTGGGCATTACAGAATACTGTCAGGATGCAACGTGGGAATCCAGAGCTTTCTCGAGTGCAAAGCACAGAAGGATCTGAAATATTGGCAACGAATGAATATTTGATGGGATGTCATCAAGGTAGAGCCATTCACAAGACAGGATGTGGTTGCCATGGGCTGATGGGTGTCGCTAAGAGCCTTCGGCAAGCTCTCTGGGTTTGCGGAGGTCATCCTCGCCCTGCTGGGAGACCTGGGACATTTTCTGGGTTGGGGCATTCAGGTGACGGGGAGGTTTGGTTACAAGGCTGGAAGAGAGTGAAGGCTTCTGAAACACGGGCTATCTGTCAGGATTGGACATCTTTGGGCACGTCAATCACTGGTTGAAACAGTGCGGTGGGATGGGTGGGCGGAGAAGAAGGGGGCGACAAAGCGAGGAGGGCGTGGTGGAAGGAAGGAGGTGGGTAAGGGAACCCAGCTTCAATCTGTGCCCTTCGTCCATTTCTGCCCCTGGGCTTTGTGTTTTCGGATCGTGTCTCGGATCCACTGCACGTACTGTGGGACGCGGGTGTAGACGCCGGGCCGGTTGGGCTGCCCACACGGGAAGTCCCCCCAGGAGATGATGCCGTGGAGGGTTCCGTTGCAGACCAGGGGGCCCCCGGAGTCGCCCTGAGTTGGGGAGAGAGAGAAGAGGGGTTCATGACAGAATCAAACAGAGGCCGAGACAGGGAGATGGCAGGAGAGAGTGCGAGGCGAAGGGAGGCAGACGCGGAGAGTGGGACAGCTGAGGTCAGGCGCTGTGTGGGAGAGAGTGGGACACGGAGGTCAGATGACAAACCAGAGAGACAGAGACTGAGACATGCGGAGGGAGGGATGGACTGCTGCGTCTGTTTCTCTGTGCTCCTTGGGCCCATTCACTTGGTTCTTGGTTTCCTGGCACCAAATTCTTCCTTGCACCCTGCCCTCATCAGCTGACACACAGCCGGTGCACAGCATGTCAGCTCCTGTGTTCTGGGTCCCCTGTGCCACTTTACTACCGAGTTAACCCATTCACACCTGAACAGGGTGTGCAATACACCTGCTTGTCTCCCCGCTGGGGCCCAAAGCAGTCATCAAAACCCAAGCTCATGCATTGGTTAGCAAACTCCTTCCCACTTGAGCCAAAACCCTATCTTCAAAGTCTCCTCTGTGCGACAGGGGGTGGGTGGTTTCCTGCCCTTATTTTGGTAATGACCCCCGCCTACCCTCAATCCATGCAGCTGGCCCTGCCCCCAGCCCTCTGTTCATGTGCAGAGCCCTGTGGTTTCGACTTGGTCCATCAGAGACGCCCACAGCTCAGGCCAGAGTGACCGTCCAGGACGTGTGACTTAGTGAAAACCACGCTCAGGACACTTGTGTGAGACACTGGAGAAGAGATGTGCTTTCTTGCCAACAGGGTTGCTCAGGGGTGGCCCGAGGCCCCCTGGGGCCATTTTGCCATTGCCTGGGAAGCTCCTCACTGGCCTCCCATGCCGGGGGCCAGCGCACCTCACGGGGGCTGCTCCCTCAAGGCTGAAGCAATCCTTGCTCCCCCAGCATTTTCCCTCACCTCCATCCTGGCTATGGCGAGCCAACAGCCCATCAGTCTCACCTCACAGGAGTCCTTCCCGCCCTCTTGGGTGCCGGCGCACAGCATGTTGGGGGTGATCTTGCCCGGGTAGACCTGACGGCACTCCTCGTCTGAGCGAAGCTGGATGTTGGCACACTGCAGGGTTTTGGGATAGCTCACTGGGAGGAGAGAGAGATGATGGTCTATGGACAGCTGGCCTAGATTGGACAGACGGGGTGGGGGTGAAACAGGGGGTTGGGCGGGCCAAGAGCTGGTAGGGGTAGAGATGGGGGGGAGGAGGGATGGGAGAGGCAGAGACACGGGGCAGAGGCAGAGGGGAGAGGCAATGAGCAGGATGGGGAACTGGGCAGTCGACGAGGAGACTGTGCTGGGAAGGAAGGTGGCGGGGGGGGCACTGGAGAGGCGGTGACCTGGGCAAGGTGGGGAGAGAGACACAGGGAGGAGGCAGGAGAGACCAGGGACTCCCGCTGATGGGCCCGGGCCCCTGAGATAGAAGCCATGCACAAAGGCCTATTTGTAGTCTGCACATTCCACAGTCGCGTTCTATACATCCTACACATTCCACAAATAGTCATTAATACAGTAGAAGCATTTTACAATTTACAATATATTTTAGATTTTGTAAAATACATTCACACTATGTAAATATTCAGTATATACACTATATAAAAGTATATAAGTGTCTACACATTCATAGACATGAAATAGATAACATAATGGCAACAAATTACATAGCATAATATAGACATTGATACTGATAAAATAAATTTATGTGTCATACAATTATACATGGATGTGTAATTATACAATTACACACACATACAACTGTATATGTAACATACAACCATAAATATACATGTAACATATTTCTATAATCATAGACTATATAGGATATGACATACAGCACAACACACAGGTCATATAGTATGTAGTATATGTAAACTATAGGGCATGTTGTAGACAATGTATGTTGATGCTGTGGATAGATACCAATGTACATTTCCACAATAAAGGAGCTGCCCTCCAGCCCCACCTCCCAGCGCCTCCTGCCGTGCCCGAGCAGTACGTACCCTGGGGGCTGGTGGTGGTACCCCAGCCAGACACCAGGCAACAGGTGCCAGCGGGCAGGCAGTTGTCATGGGAGAGAGGCAGGATGCGGATGTGGCCCGTGGGCTGGACCGGCGCCTCCAGCTCTAGCAGCATGATGTCGTGGTCATGGTTCAGGTGGGTGGGGCTGACCTGGTATTCGGGGTGGGGGATAGAGCGGACCACCTCCCTCACCTGCTCGCCGGTCTCCACACGCCCCAGGGCATGCTTGCCCAGGTAAACTCTGTACCCACTGCGGGTGCAGGAAGGGGGTGGTTAGGGTGGAGAGCAAGCCCATCTCTAGTCCCATCCAACCCCAGCTTCCTCCCCATCCTCAACTCCAATCCCATCCAAACGCCCTTCTCCTTCAACTCTGTCCCCAAACCCAACCCCCGTTCTTACCCCACGCCCATCCCCAGCCCTAACTCCAACCTCTTCCTCAAATCCAACGCCTCCCCACCTGCATCCCCAGTCCTGTTTGCATGCCTACCCCAAGCTCCCCTGGCTCCCACATACTCTTTCCGACAGTGTGCAGCCGTGAGGACCCACTTGGGGTGCACCAGGACTCCCCCACAGAGTAGCCGCCCTCGCACTAGTAGTGCTGCCTGCCAGGGCTGAGAGAAGGGAAGGCAGGTGTAGCCACCTGGGAGAGGCCTGTTGGTCCCGTTGGTGCCATTGAGGATCTTGGGATACTCCCGGGAGATGCCTGGTGAAGAAGAGAAGTAGTTAGAGAGGCGGGTCCCAGGGAGAGGAGGAGGCCTGGAGTTGTGACTCCTGAGTCTGGGGGAAGGGCCAGACATTGATCTGGGTGACCAGGAACTAAGGATTTGCTAGTTGGCTTCTGGGAGTTGTCATTTTCTGTCCAGTGGAGATGGGTCAGGAAGAAGGGTGCCAAATCCTCTACAGGGGATCAAGAGAAGAGATGACAGAATGAGGTTTCTGATAGGAAGGTGGAAGCCCACACTTCTCTCCACTTGAATTTTCTCTGTCATTCTGTCAAGGGGATGGATTTCAGAAAATGGACATGAGAATGACCTCATATCCATGACAGCAGTATCCATAGATCGATCTGTCCAGGCTGTGTTCATGATGCATCCACTCATCTTTTCATCCATCCATCCACCCACTCATTGATTCATCCACCCACCCACCCACCCACCCATCCACCCACCCATCCATCCATCCATCCACCATCCACCCACCCATTGATTCATCCACCCACCCATCCATTCATCCATCCACCCATCCACCCATCCACCCATCCATCCATACATCCACTCACCCACCCACCCATCCATCCACCCATCCACCCACCCATCCATCCATCCACCCACCCATCCACCCATCCATCCATCCACCCACCCATCCACCCATCCATCCATCCACCCATCCATCCATCCACCCACCCACCCACCCATCCATCCACCCATCCACCCACCCATCCATCCATCCATCCACCCATCCATCCATCCATCCATCCAGCCACCCATCCATCCATCCACCCACCCATCCACCCATCCATCCATCCACCCACCCATCCACCCATCCATCCATCCACCCATCCATCCATCCACCCACCCACCCACCCATCCATCCACCCATCCACCCATCCATCCATCCATCCATCCACCCATCCACCCATCCATCCATCCAGCCACCCATCCATCCATCCACCCATCCATCCATCCACCCACCCATCCACCCATCCACCCACCCATCCATCCATCCACCCATCCACCCATCCATCCATCCACCCACCCAGGCAGTACCAATACATCCATCTCTCCATCCATCCATCCATCCATCCAGGCAGTACCAATCTACCCATCCACCCATCCATCCATCCATACATCCACCCACCCATCCATTCATCCACCCACCCACCCAGGCAGTACCAATACATCCATCTCTCCATTCATCCATCCAGGCAGTACCAATCCATCCATCTATCCATCCATCCACCCATCCACCCACCCAGGCAGTACCAATCCATCCATCCATTCATCCACCCACCCACCCACCCATCCATCCACCCATCCACCCACCCAGGCAGTACCAATGCATCTATCCATCCATCAACCCATCCACCCATCCATCCACCTATCCAGGCAGTACCAATCCATCCATCTATCCATTCATCCACCCATCCACCCACCCAACCATCTACCCATCCATCCACACACCCATCCATCCACCCACCCATCCATCTACCCATCCACCCACCCTTCCATCCACCCATCCACCCACCCATCCATTGATCATCCACCCACCCATTGATCATCTGTCCATCCTTTCAGCATAGATTTACTGGGCGCTTCCCTGGGTTCAGTACTACCCTAGACTACCCACTTCTAGATTCTCATCTCTAGCCCAACTCTTCCTTTAAGCTGGGTACTCAACCCCCCTGGCTGAGAGCCTCACACACATCTTAAATGTTGTATCCATCCCCAATCAGATCTGTCTCAGCCAAAACTGCTCCTTCCCAGGGGTCACCAGTACTTCCCCTCTTTCCATCACTATTCATGACAAACATGTTCTGGTTTTCTCTCCTGAACATCCAGTTTCCGCAGCTCCCCTGCCCCACTCTGTAGCCCCATCTTTAGCTAAATGATGCCAGCACTGTAAATGCGCGCACTTCCACATCCCTCTAATCCAGCTCTCTCAAAGCAGCCTGAGGAATCTTTGAACAAAGATTCAGCAGCGTCAGATGATACCATTCCTTTAAAATCCAAAGCCTTTCCAAGGTTTGCAGGAGAGCGTCATCCCGCCCTTACTGTCCCCTCTGACCCCTCCCCCTACCTCCCTCCTCTTCACTCCCTGCTCCAGCCCCCTGTACCTGTTCTGCAAACACGTCTGCTCTGTTCAATACGGAGGTCACTAACCACCCACGGCTCATTAAATTCACATTAAATTACAATTAAATGATAGGTTCTGTTCTTCAGTCATGGCAGACACATTTCAAACACTCAGTAGCCCCAGGTGGTCAGTAGCTGCTACACTGAGTCCTTCTGGACTCTGAGAGCTGGGCTCAAGTGTCCCCTCCTGAGAGTGGCCTTCTCAGGGTCTCCACTGGCCCCCAGGCATCCAACAGAGTGACAACCACAGCTCTTTGCATTTATCTCCTCACTTTGGCCGTGAGCTCCGCGGACGACAGGGACTGGAGCTGCTTTGCTCCGCACCACGTCTCTAAGAGTCAACAGCTCCTGGCACACAGTAGGTCCTCAGCAAGTGACCGCTGCCGGAGCAGGCACTGGGGGCCCAGCAGTCAGCAGAGTGGCAGAGTCCCACCGTGAAAGTGGCACATTCGAGACTGTGTGCCGTCGAGCAAGGAAACAGCCCCAGCTCCCCCAGCTGTCAAGCAGAAAAAGACGCCAGTTCACCCAGTGAGATCCTGCAGTTTCGGCATGTGCCATCCCAGCCAGCGCAGGAAGCAGACACCTCACACTTAAAGCCACGAAGCGGACCTTTAGCGGGCAGCCTCCCATTTGCTGAGCTGAACCCCACCTGGAATTCCAGCCCTAGGGAGGCTGGAACGGGTCAATACCAACCTCAGGTGGTCCAGCCTGAAGCCTGTTCATTTCACAATGCAGGATTTCTTTCTTTGTCCTTACCTTTGATTTATGGCAAAGGAGGGCATTTCCCACTCAGTCATATAAACTTTTCAATGGGCTTTTATTTCAGTTTAAAAAAAAAAAACAACTGGATTTTAAGTGCGTGCAGCCAAAGATTACCAAGCGGGTTTGCAGCGTGTCCAATGCAGGACGCACAGGCCGGGTGGCCAGCCCGGATTAGGCGCTCCACTCCGGCATGGCTGCGTCCCTGGGTCTTGGGCTTGTCAGGCGTGAAACGGGCATGGTGACAGTGCACCTACCTCCTTCGGCTGCTGCAAGCCGCAGCATGTGGAGCTCCGAGCCCAGGGCGTGGCACGGGGAAGGGCATGGGGCTAAGTCCTGGGAGTGTTGCCAAGGCCAGGAGCCAGCACACCCCCAGGCCAAGGCCGGCATGGGCGCCCAGGACCCTCCTCCTTGGGGGGAGGGTGCTTGGGAGGTCTTCGCCGCCGGGCTCCCTGAGGTCTTCGAGTCGCCTCAGGGTCGTAATTAATGATGAACTAATTACGCGGGTAATTGAAGAATGTCCCCGCTGGGCTCTGGGCATGGGGCAGGGCCCGTGTCTCAGCCTGCACAGCAGCCTGCGCGGTGCCCCGTGCTCCACAGCTGTTTGTGCAATGGATGAATGAGGCGGGCACAGGGTTTCCCAAGAAAGGGGGCCTAATGAGGAGAGGGCCCTCTGTGGGTGGGCGAGACCCGTAAGAAGGTTCTGGAAGGGGCCAAGAATGAAGGCAGGATGCTATTAAAGTAATTGAGGACCAGGGTTCAGGCCCCTCTTACAGCGCCTTGCTTTCTTTTCTTTCTTTCTTTCTTTCTTTCTTTCTTTCTTTCTTTCTTTCTTTCTTTCTTTCTTTCTTTCTTTCTTTCTTTCTTTTTCTTTCTTTTCTTTTCTTTTCTTTTCTTTTCTTTTCTTTTCTTTTCTTTTCTTTTCTTTTCTTTTCTTTTCTTTTCTTTTCTTTTCTTTTCGATAGGCAGACAGTGAGAGAGAGAGACAGAGAAAGGGCTTCCTTCTGTTGGTTCACCCCCCAAATGGCCACTACGGCTGCGCGCTGTGCCAATCCGAAGCCAGGAGCCAGGTGCTTCCTCCTGGTCTCCCATGCAGGTGCAGGGCCCAAGCACTTGGGCCATCCTCCCAGGCCACAGTAGAGAGCTGAACTGGAAGAGGAGCAACCGGGACAGAATCCGGTGCCCCGACCGGGACTAGAACTCGGGGTGCCGGTGCCACAGGCGGAGGATTAGCCTATTGAGCCGCGGTGCCGGCCTCACCTTGCTTTCATACCCACAGCAACCCTAGGTGGCAAGGATTTGGAGCAGCCCATTTTACACATGAAGACAACTGAGGCAGGAGGGGGCTAAGTTACTGGCTCGAAAAAGCAGCAGCCTCAGGATTTGAACCTGGGCCCTTCTGACGCCTCCGAGGTTCCGAGCAGTGGGGAGAACTGGGCAGGGGTCTGCCCACCCCGCGACCCGAGGCCACAGATCCAGGTCACGCAGGGACAAGCAGGATGCGCTCCGGTGTCCCCGCCGGCCCCGGCCCCAGGTGGGCGGTGGGGGGCGGAGCTCGCGGCTCCCACGCCCCCTCCTCCCCCCCCCCCCCCCCCGCAGACCTCTCCCGCCATTGTCGCCAGCGGCCACCGCGCCTCCGCCCCCGCGCATTCTTACCTCCTGACAAGGCCACGGTCAGGGAGGCGATGACAGCGGCCAGGGGCCACATGACAGCTCCGGGTCGGGGGCAGGCGGGCGGGGCCTGCGGAGAGGAGGAGGGGGCTGCTGAGGGAGGGCCCGGAGTGGCCGCGTCCGAGACCCTGTGCTTCCCAGGCGCGCTCCGGCTGGGAGGCGCCCCTGCCCCAGTTGCACCCCCGGGGCGGCGCGCACTCGCCTTGGGCTCAGCCTCGCAGCCCTGCAGCCCCGGGAGGCCGACCCCGCCGGGCCCTCCTAGGCCAACGTCCTCGGAGCGCTCTGCGGCCCCCTGCCCCTCTCGGGGTCCCTTCTCCCCTCTCCGGCCTGCCTCGGGCGCTCGGTCCACTCTGAAGTTCTCAGTGTTTCCTCGCTCCAGGGCCCTGCGGGTCTCTGGTTCGGGGCCTCCCGCGGGCCCCTGCATCCCCCGCCTCCCCGCTTCACCCGCTCCCCATCTCCCTCTCTCCTCTCCCTCCTCCCCCGCCCCTACCCCAGGCGACCCTACCTGAGAGAGGGGCCCGGGGCGGGGCGAAGCGCTTCTGCCGCCAGCTGCCTAGGACTTCAGCCCCGACCCATGCTTTTAACCCCTGAACGCCTCCCCCAGTGCGCTCCGCATTTCCCGGTGGCTGGCCTCCCCCTCTCCACCCCCTGTGGCTCAGCAGGCTGGCGACAGGCACCCCCCAGCCTGGGCTTGGCCCTCGGCTCGGGGGCGGAGCATCGAGGACAGGCCGGGACCCAGATCTGGCTCCGCCCACGCCAGAGGGGAACCCACTGTGAACCTGCAGGCGCTGGACCCGACTAGAGGGCGAAGGGGGAAGCCTGCTCCCTTCCCCAGCCGCAGCCCCAGGTCTCCCCCGGCCGCGCGCCAGTTTCCATGCACCGCCTAACTTCACCTGGTGCACCTCAGTCTCACCCTGCCCCAAGTCCCTTCCAGACCTGAAGCACAGCGGTGTCTCCCCGCCCCCAAGCCTAACCCTCAACCCCAAGCCGGCCTCCGGCCGCATCCCAAGCTTATCGCAGCATCAGACTCAAGAAGACACCCAGGGCCCAGCCTATTCTTCTGAGACACGGGGATGAGCCAAGGGACTGCAGCACTGTTCCCCTAACACACACACTGACACACACGCACACACTGACACTCACACTCACAGACACACACACAGACACACTGACACACACACAGACACACTGACACACACAGACACACACTGACACACACTCACAGACACACTGACACACACACAGACACACACACTCACACAGACACACACACTGACACACACTCACACACTGACACTCACACTCACAGACACACACACCGACACACACTCATACACACTCAGACACACACTGACTCACACACACTGACACACACAGACACACACACTCACACAGACACACATTGACACACACTGATGCACACAGACACACACTGACACTCACACTCACAGACACACACACCGACACACACTCACACAGACACACTGACACACACTGACACACTCACAGACACACTGACACACACACTCACACAGACACACATTGACACACACTGATGCACACAGACACACACTGACACACACTCACACACTGACACTCACACTCACAGACACACACACTCATAGACACACTCAGACACACACTGACACACTCATACACACTCAGACACACACTGACTCACACACACTGACACACACAGACACACACACTCACACAGACACACATTGACACACACACTGATGCACACAGACACACACTGACACACACTCACACACTGACACTCACACTCACAGACACACACACTCATAGACACACTCAGACACACACTGACACACTCATACACACTCAGACACACACTGACTCACACACACTGACACACACAGACACACACACTCACACAGACACACATTGACACACACACTGATGCACACTGACACTCACACTCACAGACACACATTGACACACACTGATGCACACAGACACACACACTGACACACACTCACACACTGACACTCACACAGACACACACACTGACACACACACTCACAGACACACACTGACACACACAGACACACACTCACACACACACACTCACACACACACACTGACACTGACACACACTGACACACTCACACACACTGACACACACTGACACACACTCACATACTGACACACATACTGACATACACTCACACTGACACACACACTGACACACACAGACACACACTCAGATACACACTCAGACATACTGATACACACACACTCACATACTGACACACATACACACTGACACACTCACACACACACTGACACACACTCACATACTGACATACATACTGACACACACACACTGACACACACTCACACTGACACACACACTGACACACTGACACATACACACACACACACTGACACACACACTGACGCACACACACACACCCAATACAGGAGTCTACAGCCGGCAGCTGGGTGCTGACTGCTCTTGGATTTTGCAGGGCTTGGGCCTGGGAAAACGTGACCTTGGATCAGCACAAGCCCCAAGCCGGCTGGGGTGACCGAGTCCACCCAGACTTAGGTGGAGAGGGAGAGGCCCCGGGGGCTGTGCTGGGGGTGGGGGGTGAGGGGAAGAGGAAGGAGGAAGGGGTGGTGTTTTGGGAATGAGTAGGCGTCTCCTGGAACTGTGGCTGGGTGGGGCCGTGAGTTAATCCCAGGGGGTGGAGGGGGCAGTATTAGGGATTAGGAAGGACAGAGGTGGGGTCAGAGTTCGGAAGAAAGCCAGGGATACGAGGACCAGAAGAGGGCCGTGAAGAGCCGTGTCCCTGAGCAAACGGGGTGCAGCCGGCTGGGCTGAGGGTGTCCGAGCTGCTGGCCTCTGCTGGGAGCTAAGTTAGACTCCCTTTGAAGAAGGTCTGACTGGGAATCCCCAAAGACGCTCTTTTGACTCACCCGCACATAACGGGCGGGTGAGAGGCCACAAAGAACCACAGGCAGGGGTGGGCGTTTGGCGCGCCTGCTGGGACGCCCTGCCGGCCACGTTGGAGTGCCTGGTCCCAGGCCTGGCTCTGCTTCTGATCCAACTTCCTGTTCGCCTGCGCCCTGGGAAGGCAGCACACGCAGGCTCCACTGCTGGGGCCGCTGCCGCCCATGTGGGGGCATCCAGGTGGAGTTCCTGGCCCCTGGCTTTGTCCCGGTGCAGCCTGGGCTGTTGTGGGTAACAGTGAACCAGTGGCGGGAAGGTCTCTCTGCCTTTCAAACAATAGAATAAAATAAAATTGTGCAAAAGAACCACATACAGATAGACAGAAATGCTGGAATAAATTTACAAACGATGCTTCAGGGTCTCACTACACAGGGAAACAAGAAGAGAGAAAATAATTGTACTTCCACCTAACAACGTTCATGTTCACGGTTATGGGTTGATGAATCGTGCAGACACCTCCTCGAATCAGGTGAGACACTTCAATGTCCATTGAAGACACCTGTGGGGGCTACAGGATGAAGAGGATGGTTTAATCAGGAGTCCGGCAGAGTGGATGGTTAGATGTATGATTGGTCTGATGAGAGCCTTGGTAGTGTTGAGAGGACTGGGTCCAGCCCTGAGATACTGGATGGGGAGGTGGTTGGATCGGAGCTGCGGCTGGACTCAGCCCCTGTCGCAGGAGGTTTTGGTGGGGGGTGGGGCGGCGCTGGGCCAAGGCTTCGAGTGCCTCTCGAGGTGGTGCGGAGGCCACTGGCTTTCTCCACCCTGGTGGCGTCCCTCCTCCTCCCGGCAGGGCAGGGCCCGCAGTGGGTGCTGAGTTCATTCTTTTTTGCACGGTGTTGGGTTCAGGTGGGGTGGCAGAAGGGAGGATACCAGGTTAGGTGAGGTGACAGGGCTGTGTGGGAAGTCGGGGTACCTGTGCCCTTGTGTGGCCTGGGTCCCTGTTTCCAGAAAAGTCTTTCTCACTTGGGAAGGGCTGGAGAGGAGTGGGGGTGGCTCGGTTAGGCATTCGCCGAGGGGTGAGTGCTGGGTTACTGTTGATATTGGGGGTTATGATTGGCCAGGTCCGGGGCTGGCTAACTCTCAGGGAAGTGAGGTTATGGACCCACGAAGGGCTGGGTACCTTCCACCCCCTCACTCGCCTAATGATGCAACAAGCAGCCCACGGCTGAAAGCCGGTCCAGCTGTGCCCTGTCACAGAGCCAGGGCTCTCCCCGTGGGGAGAGGAGAAAGGATGGGGGACGCTTGCGCCGGCTGGCTGCCCTGTGCCTCATCGTCCCAGTGTTTGCAGGGGCACTGTGGAGAGAGCAAGGCCCCTCGCGGGGCAGGGTTCCCGGGATTCACGTCGGGAGGTAATTAGGAGAGCCTGGAGTTCACAGGCGTGCTGCTTAAGTAAGCAGAGCCCGAGATGAGACGGAGGCAGCCCCAGGTTCTGGCGGCCCCACCCTTGCTTTGAAATGGGATTCTTTGTCAAGCAAAAACTGGAAGTTCTGGTTGGAAGCCCTTGGCTGGGAAAGTCGGTCCCACGCCCAGGCCCGGAGGTGGGGCCCCGTGCAAACTCGGAGGGAGGGGGCGCCGAGGACGAGGACGACAGGCAGGGATAAATATGCAGGGATCCGCAGACCCGGTGGGTGGGAGAGAGAGGCAGAGGTGCGGGGCCGCGGCGGGGGAGTGGGGCAGGGGAGAGGCAGGTAGTCGAGAGGGCCAGGGCTTTGCTCTCCTGCACACGTGATTCAGGGTGCCGGCCTCACTCACGCAGAGCCGGGAGTTCACCCAGGAGAAGCAGCAGTCTCGCCACCTACCTGTGCCCGTGCTCACGTCCTCTGCCGCGCCTGCCATGGAGACGGGCCCTCGGCTTGTGCCCGATTCCCGGCCCTTCTCCCAAGGACACCCCTCGGGCCAGCAGCTGCTCCTGCCGGCATCACCAAGGAACACTCCCAAGAACGTTACAAATTCTCCCCCACCAGTCCTTCAAAGAATGAAAAACCGACCCTGGCGCCTGCTGACCCGTCCCCTGCTCCCCTGCCCTGCTTCCTGCTCTTACAGCCTGCTGCACGCCCTGGGTGCAATTCCTCTCCGGCTCTCTTTGGAGCCCCCTCCACACAGCCTTTCTCGGCCCCTGTCCAGGGTACTGGCGGTCTGCATGTTGCTGGATCCAGTGGCCAGCTCCTTGCTTGGGTCGTGAGCAGCCTTTAACCATGGATCTCTCTCTGTGCCTCCAAAGGGTTTCTTTCCTGAGCTCCTGGGACGCTGTGCCCTCCTGGTTTTCCTCCTGCCTCCTGGGCTGCTGGTGCGGGTTCCTCCTCATCTCCCAGTGTCTACACAGCAGAGCACCGCAGGGTTCAGCCCCTGGACCTTCTCTCTCCTCTGTCTGCACTCACTCCTTCAGTGACCTCATCTGGTCCAGTGTCTTTCAAACCATCTACGTGCTGACGACTCCCAAGTTCATGTCTCCAGCCAGTTTCATGTCTCATGCTCACGAACTTGAGGCTTAAGATCCAACTGCTTCTCAACATCTCCATGTTCAGAACCACACTCTTGCTCCCGGCCACTCTCACGGTCCAGGAGCACAGCTGGCGAGGTATCAGGCTTCTCAGCAGAGGGCCACGCTGGCTGAAGATCTGCATCATGCCCTCGGTCTCCTTGGCTCACCCCACGCATCTGCGCTGTTACCAAACCCTGTCAGCTCTGCCTTCCAATGGAAGAGCCATCTCTCACCAGCTCCCATTCTTGAGTGGCCACGTGTGCTAGAACTGGTGACCACCGCGCTGGACAGGGCATGTCTGGAAGAGTGATGTGGATCGATTGTTGGAAGTGCACTTGGTGAGCCCCCACCGCCCAATGAGCACTGTATCTGACCCCTCACCTGCACCTATCTTCCTTCATACCTTATTTTGTGGGATACACAGTGCTGTTGGTTGTACCTACATGATTATCCTGTGTACCAGGAAGAAAGAAAGAGAAGCTGCTAGTTAAATTATGATGTGATGCTTAGTCAGTTACAGGATGCCTCAGAGATGTCAAAATCAGGCAGAGAATGTACATCCTAGAATCAATACATGGGGTCAGCGAGAATGTACAGCCCAGAATCAATACAATGCAGAACA
Organism: Oryctolagus cuniculus; assembly: GCF_964237555.1. Classification (NCBI taxonomy): domain Eukaryota; kingdom Metazoa; phylum Chordata; class Mammalia; order Lagomorpha; family Leporidae; genus Oryctolagus; species Oryctolagus cuniculus. The sequence goes on along the minus strand of NC_091449.1, from coordinate 7,063,416 downwards.
CAACTCCACAGCTGGATCTATGGGCTGGACATCAGACTGAACCAATCTTTTCATCTAACTCAATTTTTTTAAAAAGATTTTATTTATTTATTTGAGAGGTAGAGTTAAGGACAGAGAGAGGGAGAGACAGAAAGAAAGGTCTTCTATCCGCTGGTTCACTCCCCAAATGTCCACAGCGGCCAGAGCTGTACCGATCTGAAGCCAGGAGCCAGGAGCTTCTTCCAGGTCTCCCACGCAGGTGCAGGGGCCCAAGGACTTGGGCCATTTTCTACTGCTTTCCCAGGCCATAGCAGAGAGCTGGATCGGAAGTGGAGCAGCTGGGACTCAAACCAGCGCCGACTCTGCCGGCACTGCAGGCAGAGGAAGGATGCTGGCTGGGAATTCCGGTGTGGTCACCTCACTGGGGGTCTGATGCCACCCAGGTGCTGGGTTTCTTTTGTTTCCTTTCTCCCATACTGCTTGTGTGGCTGCCATGCGTGAGAGATACAATGTGTCTCGCCTCCCCAGAAGGCACAGCCTCCACAAACCAAGACGGTCATTAGGAGAACGAAAAAAAAAATCTACCAATATTCCTGGTGGACAGAAATGAAAATGGCCTCGACAAAACAGTAGCAAACTGAATCCAAAAGAATATTAAAGCTGGCGCCGTGGCTCAGTAGGCTAATCCTCCGCCTTGCGGCGCCGGGACACCAGGTTCTAGTCCCAGTCAGGGCACCGGATTCTGTCCTGGTTGCCCCTCTTCCAGGCCAGCTCTCTGCTGTGGCCAGGGAGTGCAGTGGAGGATGGCCCAAGTACTTGGACCCTGCATCCCATGGGAGACCAGGAGAAGCACCTGGGTCCTGGCTTCGGATCAGCGCAGTGTGCTGGCCGTGGCGGCCATTGGAGGGTGAACCAACAGCAATGGAAGACCTTTCTCTCTGTCTCTCTCTCTCTCACTGTCCACTCTGCCTGTCAAAAAAGAAAAAAGAAAAAAAAGCATATTAAAAGGATCATACACAGTGACCAAGTATCCCTGGGATACAAGAATGGTCCAACATATGCAAATCAATCTGTAGGGTACACCACCTTAACAAGTTGAAGGAAACAAATCATATGATCATTTCAACAGATGGAGAAAAACTACTGGACAAAGTACACACTCTTTCATGAAAAAGGCTCTCAGCAAATTAGGTATAGAAGGAACATACATCAACACAACCAGGGAAACACTTGACAGCCCACAGCCAAGACTCAAGGGTGGGAAGTTGGAAGCTGTTACTCGAAGCTCAAGAACAAGACAAGGATGACCACTCTCACGTATTTTTTGAAGATTTATTTATTTGTATATGAAAGGCAGAATGACAGAGAGGAAGAAAGGGAGGGAGGGAGGGAGGGAGGGAGAGAGAGAGAGAGTCTTCCATCTGCTGGTTCACTCCCCAAATACCAGCAACAGCTGGGGCTGGGCCAGGATGGAGCCAGGAATCAGGAAATCCATCTGCGTCTCCCACATGCATGGCAGGAACCCAAGTACTTGGGACATCATCTGTTGCCTCCTGGATGAATTGGAGCAGAAACATGGGACTCTCTAAGGGAAGTGGGTGTCCCAATGCCTGGCCCTAGTCTTAGCTCTTCTACTCAATGTGGTGCTGGAAGTCTTGGCCAGATCAATCAGCCAGGAAGAAGAACCAAAAGGCACCCAGATTGGAAAGGAATAAGTAAAATGGTCTCTGTAGATCTAATCTACAGAAAACCCGAAGAGTCCACCAAAAATAATCAACATACAAAAACCAGTTGTGTTTCTATATATTAGCAATAAACTATCAGAAAAAAAAGTTAAGAAAGCAATCCCATTTACAACAGCATCAGAAGCAATAAAATACATAGGAATAAATGTGACCAATGAGGTAAAAAATTGGTACATTGAAAACTGTAAAACATTGATCAAAGTAATCAAAAATGAAACAGATCAATGGAAAAATGCCCCATGTTCATGAATTGGAAGAATTAGTATTGTTGAAAATGTACATACTACCAAAAGGAATCTACAGATTTAGTGTAATCTGTCAAAATTCCAATGGCATTTTTTTTTTCACAGAAACAGAAAAACTGATCACTAAATGCATATGGAATCACCAAAGATCAAAGCTCAAGGCATCACACTGTCTGATTTCAAAATATTCTACAAATTCTACAGTAATGACATTGGTATTAAAAAATAAATAGGCCAATAGAACAGAATGGAGAATCTAGAAATAAGTTCATGCATTTATGGTCAAATTATTTTCACCAAAGATGCTAGTAACACACAGTGGTGAAAGGATAGTATTTTCTTTCTTTTTTTTAAAGATTTATTTATTTATTTGAAAGGCAGAGTTACATAGAGAGAGAAGGAGAGGCAGAGAGAAAGAGAGAGAAGTCTCCCATCTGATGGTCACTCCCCATTTGGCTGCAACAACCGGAGCTGGGCTGATCCAAAGCCAGGAGCCAGGAGCTTCTTCCGAGTCTCCCATGTAGGTGACTTTCCCAGGCCATAGCAGAGAGCTGGATCAGAAGTGGAGCAGCCGGGAACCAACCAGCACCCATATGGGATGGCGGCACTGCAGGCAGCAGCTTTACCCACTATGCCACAGCGCTGGCCCTGAAAAGATAGTATTTTCAACAGATGCTCCTGGGAAAACACAAAAAAGGAACAAAATTGGATCCCTACCTCACACCATCCCAAAATGAGCTCAAACTGGATTAAACATTTAAACATAAGACCTGAAACTCAAACCACCAGGTAAACAATACAGGGGACAGATATCCTGACATTGGTCTCAGGCAGTGATTTTTTGGGGGATGGGGGGAGATATGTCCCCAAAAAGCAAGGGCAGCAAAAGCAAAAACAAACAAAGGAGATTGCATCCAACTGAAAAGATTCTGCACAGGAAAGGAAACAGCACAACGGAGAGGAAACCCACAGAACAGGAGAAGAGGTTTTCAAACCGTGTATTTGATAAGGGGTTAAGATGGAAAACATGTCGGGTACTCAAGCCGGCGCCGTGGCTCAATAGGCTAATCCTCCACCTTGCGGCGCCGGCACACCGGGTTCTAGTCCCGGTCGGGGCGCCAGATTCTGTCCCGGTTGCCCCTCTTCCAGGCCAGCTCTCTGCTGTGGCCAGGGAGTGCAGTGGAGGATGGCCCAAGTGCTTGGGCCCTGCACCCCATGGGAGACCAGGAGAAGCACCTGGATCCTGGCTCCTGCCATCGGATCAGCGCGGTGCGCCGGCTGCAGTGCACGGGCTGTGGCGGACATTGGAGGGTGAACCAATGGCAAAGGAAGACCTTTCTCTCTGTCTCTCTCTCTCACTGTCCACTCTGCCTGTCAAAAAAAAATAATAATAAATAAATAAAATAAATAAATAAATAAATCTTAAAAAAAAAAAAAAGAAAACATGTCGGGTACTTAACTCAATAGCAAGAAGACAAACAATCCAATTAAAAGATGAGCAAAGCGGAGCCGGCAGTGTGGTGCAGGGTTAAGCTGCGACCAGGTCATCCATCTCTCTTATCAAAGCACTTGGGGTGTCCATCTCCCTCGTCAGAGCACCAGTTCAAGACTTAGCCACTCCGTTTCTCATCCTGCTCCTGCTAATATACGTAGGAAGCAGGGGAAAATGGCGCATGCACTTGAATCCCTAATGTCCACGTAAGAGACCCAGATGGAGTTCCTGGCTCCTGTCTTTGGCTTGGTCCATCGCAGGCTGTTGAGGGCATTTTGGGAGTGAACAGGTGTATGGAAGAACATTCTCTCCCTCTCTCTCTGTTGCTCTGCCTTTCAAATGGGTGAATCTTAAGAACAATGCCCAAAGCATCTGAATAGACCTTTTGTTTCTCGGTATCACTGAGTAGTCATCAGGTGACTGCAAATCAAAACCACAATGAGATGTCACCTCACACTGGTTAGGGTGACAAGTTTCACAAGGCCAGCATTGAGGCACGGCTGGTTAAGCCGCCACTTGGGACATCAGCATCCCATGGTGTGAGTCCGGCCTGCTTCACTTCCAGTTCAGCTCCCTGCTAACGTTCGTGGGAAGGCAGTGGATGATGGCCCAAGTGGGAGACCAGGATGGAGTTCTCGCTCCTGGTTTTGGCTTGGTCCAGCTCTTACTGTTGCGACTGTTTGGAAAACAAACTAGTGAACGAAAGATCTCTCTCTCTCTCTCTCTCTCTCTCTCTCTCTCCCCTGCTCTTTCTCTGCCATTCTGCCTTTCAAATAAATAAGCAAATCTTAAACAAACAAACAAAAAGATAAGAGATAACCAATGGTGAAGATAGGGAGAAAAGGTACCACTTATGTCTTACACCGTCGGTGCGAATGTCAATAAGTACGGCCATTATGGAAACAGTAGGAGCCTCCGCAAAAATTAAGAACAGTAGAACCGTCGTATGATTCAGCAGCTTCACTTGTGGCTATGTATGCAAAAGAAACTAAATCAACATCTCAAAGAGACAGCTGCTCCAGGGTTCCTCTCAGCGTTACTCAAGGTAGAAAGATTGTCAAGATACGGGAGCAACCAGAGTAGAGCCTGTTGATGGATGAACGGCTAAAGGAAATTTCACGTCTCTGTGTTTCAGTGATGGATGTCATTTGGCCTTGTAAAAGCAGGGAACGCTGCCATGGACCTGGACGACCTGCGGGTAAGTGAAACAAGCCAGACACAGAAGCAGAAATGCTGCACGGGGCTGGCGCTGTGGCACAGGAGGGTAAGCCACCGCCTGCAGTGTCAGCATCCCATGTGAGGTGCTCCACTTCTGATCCTGCTCCCTGCTGATGCGCCTGGGAGAGCAGCAGAGGATGGCCCAGTGCTTGGGGTCCCTGCCACCCATGTGGGAGACCCAGATGGAGTTTTAGACTTCTGGCTTTGACCTGACCCAGCCCCAGTCGTTGTGGCCATTTGGGGAGTGAACCAGTGGGTGGAAGATCTCGCTCTGTGTAACTACCTTTCAAATAAATAGATAAATAAATAAGTCTTGTATAAAGTGCTGACACGAGGAATCTAAGCAGAGAGCAGAAAGGGAGGTTATCAGGGCCTGAGGGGTGGGGGTGGGAGGAGCAGGTGCACTCTCCATTTCCCAGCATCCTTTTGTGCTGCTGTAGTCATGCAGGGCCCAGGGCTGCCACCAAAGAGCACCCCAACACTGCCGTCACCCCCAGAACACGAGCCCAGCTGGACATCCAAGCATGTGACTTGGAGAGACAGACACCAGGATCCTTAGCTGGGCCCAGGCAGGCTTGTCCAGGGGCACTGTCCAGGGGTGCCCTGGCAAAGGCTTAACAACGTCTCTCTGGGAAGCACATGCTGTTCGCTGATTTTGTGGTGTGAAGACCCCCAGTAGTGCTGGCTTCTGTGGTGGGAAGACCCCCAGTAGGGCTGGTTCCTGTGGCGTGAAGACCCCCAGTAGGGCTAATTTTTGTGGTGTGAGACCCCCAGTAGTGCTGGTTTCTGTGGTGGGAAGACCCCCAGTAGGGCTGGTTTCTGTGGTGTGAAGACCCCCAGTAGGGCTAATTTTTGTGGTGTGAAGACCCCCAGTAGTGCTGGTTCCTGTGGTGTGAAGACCCCCAGCAGGGCTGGTTCCTGTGGTGTGAAGATCCCCAGTGGGGCTAATTTTTGTGGTGTGAAGACCCCCAGCAGCGCTGGTTCCTGTGGTGTGAAGACCCCCAGTAGGGCTGGCTTTTGTGGTGTGAAGACCCCCGGCAGGGCTGGTTTCTGTGGTGTGAAGACCCCCCAGTAGGGCTAATTTTTGTGATGTGAAGACCCCTAGTAGTGCTGGTTCCTGTGGCGTGAAGACCCCCAGTAGTGATGGTTCCTGTGGTGTGAAGACCCCCAGTAGGGCTGGTTCCTGTGGTGTGAAGACCTCCAGTAGGGCTGGTTCCTGTGGTGTGAAGACCCCTAGTAGGGCTGGTTCCTGTGGTGTGAAGACCCCCAGTAGGGCTGATGTCACCCCCGGTGTGAGGTCACCAGATACAGGGCAGGGAAGGGCTGGGCAGAAATCCTCCACAGCACATCTGGTACAGCAGACAGAAATAACCTTCAAGTGTGGGCGATCGTTAAAATAATTAGGAATTGATGGGTTTTGGAGTATTTATCCACTCTATTTTAAACTTTATGCAACTCAATTTGTAATAATGGCCGTGTTTAGCAACTGGCTCTTAAAATTCCTGACAGTTTGCCATAAGCACTTGCCAGCCAGTACGAGCTGGACCTGCGCCCTGCCCTGGTGCATCAGCCTTTTTACTCATAGCGACTCCCTCCACTTCACTTTTAAATTATGCTCCTGCATTCTTCTGCATCACCCCCTGCTGGAGTCAGGATGAAGCCCAGTGCATGGTAGGTGCCCAATAATCAGATGCCCGGTGCACAGTAGGTTCGCAGTAATAGCTGTGGGTGTGAAAGCAACAAAGACCATGTGATGGCAGCAATGGTTTCCTGTGAGTTAGGAACAAGGCGACATAGCAATGCGTGGTGGCCCAGGTCATGGGGGACCCAGGGTCGGTTGTGTGGGTGTCTGTGGGGAGGCAGGGGGAAGAAGCCAGGGATCCAAAGTGGAAATAAACCAAATGAGAGAATGGCTTTGCCGGGACTTGAATCCAAGACTATGACTCAGCCGGCTCTCCCCACCTGAGGTCTGGCTGGGACACGGGGGACCGCCCATTTCCAGAGAGGTTTCCAGGGAGCACGGCACTTCCTGGCCCTGGGTCTCAGCAGCTGCAGAGAAGAGGCTGGGAGGTGGCAGCTCATGTGTTCTCCTCACACCAGAGGCCACCTGGGGGTGGGGCAGCAGAGCCTGTGGGCACCTGCCCGCCCCACTGGGAACTGCAAGGGACCCTCTGCATGTGTCTGTCTGCCTGCCTGCCTGCCTGCCTTCCTCTATCTATCTATCTATCTATCTATCTATCTATCTATCTCAAAGTCGTAGTTACAGCAAGAGAGAATTGAGATCTTCATCTGTAGTTCACTCCCCAAATGGCCCCAACAGCCAGGGCTGGGCCAGGCTGAAGCCAGGAGCCAGGAGCTTCTTCCAGATCCCCTATGTGGGTGCAGGAGCCCAAGCACTAGGGCCATCCTCTGGTGCTTTCCCAGGCCATAAGCTGGGAGCTGGGTTGGAAGTGGAGCAGCCGGGACTTGAACCAGCGCCCATATGGGATGGTGGCTCTTGCAGGCTGCAGCTTCACCTGCTGTGCCACAGTGCCAGCCCCCTGTGCACACTTCTTGAGTGAAGTAAAGAAGCAATGAAGGAAATTTGCGAGGATTCCATTTTTATTGTGATTCGGTGCATTTTGAAGACACTGGGCATTCAGGATTTCGTCACATTCTGGGCTCAGCCAATCGGGGCCCTTGCCCTGTGTTTAAGGGGGTTGGGTGGGTGTGGGGAGAGAGAAACCAGAATAATGCCCTGGGGAAGGGAAGATGGGAGCCTGAGGCCAGGCTCAGGATGCGCAGGGGCTGGGGTCCGGGTCTGAGGGAGGAGGCGGCTGGCATGTGCTCCCGCGAGGCATCACTTGCCCTGCATGGTTTTCTGAATCCAGTTTTGGTATCGGCACAGGTTGGCGTAGACCCCAGGGTAGCCAGGGAGTGCACAGCGCTCCATCCCCCAGGACACCACGCCCTGGAGCCGACCCTCACACACCAGGGGTCCCCCGGAGTCACCCTGAAGGGGAAGACAGATGTCAGAGCCCAGAGCTAAGAACAGAGAGGCGGAGATGCAGAAGCAGCTGGGCAGGAACATGGAGCAGGGTTGCTAGGATGGGGTTCAACCCAGCTCCGAGACCCCCACCCCCACCCTCTCCACTGGGGACCTGGCGGGGGTCACCCAGTCTCTGTTCCTTGGATCTCACCAGGCACTTCTTCATGCGCTCTCTTGCTAAGAAACTGTGCATCCATCTCTCTCTCTCCACCCCCCCCCAAAAAAAAAAGCATTGAAGAAACATAGAGATGCACTCTGCACGCCCCACATGGTGCAACACCCGGGGCTGGACCAGGCCAAAGCCAGGAGCCAGGAGCTCCCTCTGAGTCTCCCACCTGAGTGGGGCAGGGGTGCAAATCTGAGAGCGAGCTGTCACCTGCTGTCCCAAGGAAGCTGTAGTCAGGCGCAGGGCTGGCACTCAGCCCCAGGCACCCCAATGTGGGAAGAGGGCCTCTCAAGCACAAAGCCAAATGCCCCCCTTTTTTTCTTGTCTCTCCATCCCTGTCCCTCTCAGAGAGGGAGGGAACCTTTAATGGTCCCAGTGCAGTATTCCAACCAAGTCCCACCCCACACGCCCAGCTCTCAGCCTGCTCCTCACCTGACACGAGTCCTTCCCGCCCTGGGGGACCCCGGCACACACCATGCCGGCCGTGATGGCTCCAGAATAGGCCTTCCGGCACTCCTGATCCGACGAAATGTTAACGTTCACACACTGCAGAGAGCTGGGGTACCTGACTGGGGGGAAACTGAGGTTACAATCAGGGTCTACCTTCCAGCAAGGCCCGGAATCCCTGGCATGCAGCTCCTTCCCCCTCAGATTCAGGATTCCAGACCCCACCCCTCCCCTCTCAGACCCAGGCCCCCAGCTCTTCCTCCCTCAGACCCAGGAGCCCAGCCCCCAGCCTTCCTCCCTCAGACCAAGGGGTCCAGCCCCAGCCTCTCCTCCCTCAGACCCAGGAGTCCAGGCCCCCAGCCCCTCCTCCCTCAGACCCAAGAGCCCAGGCCCCACCCCTCCCCTCTCAGACCCAGGAGCCCAGCCCCCAGCCTTCCTCCCTCAGACCCAGGAGCCCAGGCCCCACCCCTCCTCCCTCAGACCCAGGAGTCCAGCCCCAGCCCTCCTCCCTCAGACCAAGGGGTCCATCCCCAGCCCCTCCTCCCTCAGACCCAGGAGTCCAGGCCCCCAGCTCCTCCTCCCTCAGACCCAGGAGCCCAGGCACTGCCCATCCTCCCTCAGACCCAGGAGCCCAGGCTCCCAGCCTCTCTACCCTCAGACCCAGGAGCCCAGGCCCCACCCTTCCCCTCTCAGACCCAGGAGCCCGCCCCCAGCCTTCCTCCCTCAGACCCAGGAGCCCAGGCCCCAGCCCTCCTCCCTCAGACCCAGGCGTCCAGCCCCAGCCCTCCTCCCTCAGACCAAGGGGTCCAGCCCCAGCCCCTCCTCCCTCAGACCAAGGGGTCCAGCCCCAGCCCCTCCTCCCTCAGACCCAGGAGTCCAGGCCCCCAGCTCCTCCTCCCTCAGACCCAGGAGCCCAGGCCCCACCCCTCCCCTCTCAGACCCAAGAGCCCAGGCCCCAGCCTTCCTCCCTCAGACCCAGGAGTCCAGCCCCAGCCCTCCTCCCTCAGACCAAGGGGTCCAGCCCCCAGCCTTCCTCCCTCAGACCCAGGAGTCCAGGTCCCCAGCTCCTCCTCCCTCAGACCCAGGCCCCCAGCACCTCCCCCACAGACCCAGCATAGGGCTCCCAGCACCCCACCTCAAGGCTATGGGTGTCCTCACCAATGGGGCTGGATGTGGTCCCCCAGCCTGACACACGGCAGGAGGTCCCTGGGCTGGCACAGGACTGGGCCAAGGCAATGGGCCTCACTGCCCTCCCAAGGCGGGCTGGCTTCTCCAGCTGCAGCAGCATCACGTCATGGTCATGGGTGCGGGAGCTGTAGCTGGGGTGTGGCACCTGCCGGACCACACGCAGCACCTGCTGGGTGGCCTCCCATTTCCTCAGGTTGTGCTTGCCTAGAGCCACACGTAGGATCCTGGCCCGTGTCCCCCCAGGAGTGATGGTGTTGACAGTCTGACCTGGGGTCTGCTCCCAACCCTCCTCCAGGGATGAGCTCCCCCAAGTCTAGCCCACCCCTCCACTGTGGGCTGAGCATTCTCCCAGCTTCCCTGGGCATTCTCTCCTGCCTCAACTCCACCACCTCCACATCTTCTCTGGGGCTTGGGATGGCTGGGAGTTCTTGGCTGGGCTCTAGGTTTTGAGTTCCCAGCAAAGCTCTGGGTTGTGGTTCTGGGCTCTAAGTCAAGTGGTTGCTTTGGACTCAGCTTCATACTGATTCTAGTCCATGCTCTGGGTTTGGGGTATTTTAAACTTTTGATTCTGGGTTAGGATCAAAGTTCTAGAGCAAGTCTGGGTCACGGCATCATTTCTAGATTCTGGTGTATACCTTTCAGTTTCAGGGTGAGATGAGCTCTCTGAGCAGTGGGTGACAACCTGAGGGAGGGATTCTGGATGCCCAGGTGAGCTTCTCTCTAGGTGAGCTCCAGAGAGAGGACAGAGACCCAGAGAGAGAGGACAGACCCAGAGAGAGAGGGCAGAGACCCAGAGAGAGAGGACAGAGACCCAGAGAGAGAGGACAGAGACCCAGAAAGAGAGGACAGGGACCCAGAGAGAGAGGACAGAGACCAGAGAGAGGGGACAGAGACCCAGAGATAGAGGACAGAGACCCAGAGAGAGGGGGCAGAGACCCAGAGAGAGGGGGACAGAGACCCAGAGAGAGAGGACAGAGACCCAGAGAGAGGGAGCAGAGGCCCAGAGAGAGAGGACAGACCCAGAGAGAGGGGACAGAGACCAAGAGAGAGAGGGGACAGACCCAGAGAGAGGGGACAGAGACCCAGAGAGAGAGGGGACAGACCCAGAGAGAGGGGACAGAGACCCAGAGAGAGAGGGGATAGACCCAGAGAGAGGGGACAGGGATCTAGAGAGAGGGGACAGGGATCTGGAGAGAGTGGGGGACAGAGACTCAGAGAATTCGACCTCTTGGCCGGGATCTGGGTTCTCAGACCAGGTTTAAAATCTGGGAAGGACTTTGGACCTTGGTTCTAGGCTGCTCAAACAGGAACTATGGACTAGACTCTGAATTAAACACTGGATCTAGAATGGGCTCAGTGTTCGGTCTCAATTGCTACACTGTATGTTCCAGCTGAACACAGGGTTGCAGCTTTGTGGTTACACTGTGGGCCTCGAACCTGGCTCTCGGTTCTTGGTAATGTCCTGTTTTCCTGAACTCAGACTATGCCCTGAATTCGATCACAGATGGGCAATGGGCTGATCTCAGCTTTGACGCAGAGCCTGGGCTCTGGATGGATCTCTGGGTTGTAAGGAGGAGCGTCGGAAAGATCGTGGAAAAACGCAACGAAAGTAAGTGTGTGTTGGTGCAAAAATACTGAAAATCCATGCATAATTTTTTTCACAATGCCCATTTTCCACGAACCTTTTGAAGACTCCTTCATCTATTCATTTCCAAATCAGCATGAGCATCTAAGCTTCTGATTGGCTTTCAGAGCCCAAACGGAACTCATGCACCCAGCAGGACGCCATGCTGGGGCTGCGTCTTTGGTTCTAGACTCTTCTCTACACCTGAGACCAGGACCCGGCCGCCACACTGGATCCTGCACAGGGCTCTGGGGCTCTAGACTCTGGGATTCTCCTAATCTGAGAGTTAGGAGGGACACTCACGGGCGGGCACAGTGAGCGGCTGTGATGACCCACTGGGCGGACAGCAAGGCGCCCCCACAGAGGAAGCTCCGCCCAGGTCCTGCCAGCAGCGCTGCCTGCCACGGCTGAGAATTCTGGATGCACGTGTAGCCACCGATGATCTTGTTCTCGTTGCCTTGGCTTTGTGCCGTGGCTGGGAGCAGAGACGCATGAGCGTGAGCTGATGCACACATTCTCTCCACCACCCAACCCTGCCGGACGGCCAGGGCGGACGAAGCCCCCGCCTCTTGGCCTGATCCTTAAAGCAATCCTCTGCGGCTGCTCCACACCACGCGGCATGAGCTCCCATGGCTGCCCCCAGACATCCAGGAGCTTTCTGGTCTATGCACAAGCCACCTCCATGGTGTGTGTTCTTTGCCCCGTGGTCGCCTCACCCAGGGCTGGGGATCGACCTATCTATCATGGGCCCCACCATGTGCCACATTTCCCCCAGGATCCTCCCAACACATCCACGGGGCTCCCTGTCCCTTCCCCAGTCTTCCCACTCAATATGACCCTCCCCCCAACCAGTGTCTACGCCCCACCCCCACCCCTACCTTCACCGCGACAACCAAATCTCCTCGTGTTTCTTCTCCAGCGGACTGAGAACCTGTGGTCCTCCCTCTGATAGGACCCACTCGGGACCTCACAGCCCCTCCCCCCAGCTCTCACCAGAACCCTCATGAGTGCCTGTGGTCCCCAAGAACTCTTCCCTAGCTCTTCTCAGAGTCTCCAGGGGACCCCCTTGCCCCGTACCCCACGATTCTCTTACCCACAGCCAAGATGTGAAATGCCATCAGCAGGAGGAACATCCTGGGGACTGGGCAAAGAGAGAGAAGCAGAGGGAGAGTGAGAGCCAGAGCGAGAGGGAGAGAGAGAGAGAGAGGGAGAGAGAGAGAGAGAGGGAGAGAGAGAGAGAGAGAGGGAGAGAGAGACAGAGAGGGAGAGAGAGAGGGAGAGAGGGAGAGAGAGTGAGAGGGAGAGAGAGAGGGAGAGAGGGAGAGAGAGTGAGAGGGAGAGAGAGAGGGAGACAGAGAGGGAGAGAGAGAGAGGGAGAGAGAGACAGAGAGGGAGGGAGAGCAAGAGAGAGAGAGAGGGAGAGAGAGGGGGAGGGAGAGAGAGACAGAGAGGGAGGGAGGCAGAGAGAAACAAGGCACCTGCAAGAGACTCAGGGGCCCGGCGTAAGAGTGACTCACACAGAGACCGGGACCCTCAGACACATGGAGACGGGGACAGAGCAGAAGCCAGCAACAGAGGGAGGGGGTGGGGGTGGGTCCTGGGCCGCCTCGGGCAGTCACGGGAAGGATGCTGAGCGGCTCAGTTCTCGGTGGCGAGAGGCACAGGGGTGATGACTCCCAGCCACCCGGCAAAGCCTTTTATCCTGCTCTGGGCAGCTGGCCCGCCCCCCCCCCCCCCGCCTTTTCCTTTTTTTTTTTTTTTATTGCTTGTTCTCATTCCAAAACTCCTTGGTCTCAACCCCTCCCTCCACTCTGGCAGGAGAAGCGGCCATAATTGTGCAGGAGAAGCCGCCCAGGGCGGGCTGGGCAGTGGACTTGGTGCTGGGTTGGGAACTGGGGTGGGGGAGGGGGAGAAGCAGCCGCCCCACAGGCAGGGTCACAGCCGCACTGGTGGCAGGAGGTGAGGTGAGCAGACATGGAACTGGACAGGGGACAGAGGAGGAGGACAGGATGGGCAGGGCCAGCATGGAGAAGACACAGGGGACGGGACACAGGTGGAGGGTGGAGACAGGTGAAGGTGACAAAGCCAGGAGGGCTGGGGAGGTGGGCGGGACAGGGAGAGGGGACAGAGACCCAGAGATAGAGGATAGACACCCAGAGAGAGGGGGACAGAGACCCAGAGATAGAGGACAGAGACCCAGAGAGAGAGGGGACAGAGACCCAGAGAGAGGGGACAGAGACCCAGAGAGAGAGGGGACAGACACCCAGAGAGAGGGGGACAGAGACCCAGAGAGGGGACAGAGACCCAGAGAGAGGGGACAGAGACCCAGAGAGAGGGGACAGAGACCCAGAGAGGGGACAGAGACCCAGAGAGAGAGAGGGGACAGACACCCAGAGAGAGGGGGACAGAGACCCAGAGATAGAGGACAGAGACCCAGAGAGAGGGGGACAGAGACCCAGAAAGGGGACAGAGACCCAGAGAGAGGGGGACAGAGACCCAGAGAGAGAGGACAGAGGCAGGGAGGAGTCCATAGGTGTGGGAGAAGAAAGAACAGCCGAGGCGGAGCCAAGCCAGTGAGATGGGGAGGGCTGTACTGCAGCCTGCAGTGGGGCCCTGGGGCTGGGGGTTCCCTCCTAACCTGGGGGAGGGCTTGCCCTCTGCAGCCCCTCCCCCAGCCTCTTAAACTCCCTAATGACTGTCATTTGTCTGGGCCGGGGACCACGCTGTGACTCAGGAGGTGCTGCGCGTGCTCTCCTGCGCCTGCCAGGGACTGGCTCCCCACTTCCTGCCGTGGCCGCTCCTGGGCTTAGTCTGGGCTCTGTCTGGCCACCCCCAGGCACCTGCATGGGGCCCACTCACCTGTGTCTCCCTGGCACATCTGTTTCCCGTGGACTGGTTCTGCTCATTCAGGCCCTTGTGCTTTGAACGGAAAGCCTTGGAGAGGGAGACCCAGGAACGGGAGAGCCCCCTCCCCAAAGAGAGAGTCCTCTGGGCACGCCAGGGTGGAGGCGGGGGGACTCCTCCCAGGAGATGAGTTGGGTCTGTAGCTTCCGGTGGTGGTGACAGCCACATGAACCTATGCAAACAAACCACGCACGCACACATGTGCACACACATGTAACACACGGGCACACACACAAACATGAATGCAGCACGCGATCTGTAATCCAGTTAACAGCACGGGGCCCACACTGGTTTCCTGGTTTGGATAGGGCTCCACAGCCACACACGGTGTCTCCATTGGTGCATGGAATTTTACGCACTCCACGTCCAACTTCCTACGAGCGTCCCCTTGTCCTCCGTGGTTCCATATCCTTGGGTTCAACCAACCGTGCATGAAAACGTCTGGAAGAAGACAGACCCCCGACCACACAGAAGGCTTTTCACGCCATTATTCCTTAAGCAGCGCGGTGCAGAGACTGTTTGCCCGGCATCCACATCGTCCCGGGTGTCGTAAGTGATGTAGGGATGATCATCAGTGAGCACGAGGATTGCGTGATTGCAATACGGCCGGCGCCACGGCACAGACAGCCTGAGCGCCCGCGGATTCTGTGGGGCCAGGAAGGTGGGAGCAGCTACAGTTACGCCAACAGGGAAAGCAAGGGCAGTGGGCGTGCATCTCACTGGCTCATCTTAAGGCTTCAGGCCTGGCCGTTGCAGGCATTTGGGGGAGTCAGCCAGTGGGTGGAAGACCTCTCTCTCTCTCTCTCAAATGAAATGAAAATAAATATGTCTTTAAAAATGGTTGAAAACACAGTAACCAAACCACAGAATTTCCTGGCAAACACAAGGTCTCTGTCTTCTCACCCAGGAGGCTGTGCCCCTCCCCGAGGGGGGTTGGGGGAGGTGTGGAGACCCCAGCCTCATGGTGGTTGCTGGCAGCCCCACGTGGGTCTCAGCGGCTTCCCGCAGCAGCTCCGATCCTGGGGTGTAGCCTAATGGCGTTGCCTTGCTGGCACCCAGGAAGGGTTCTGGGCTGGGGTGGGGGCTGGGCTGGGCTGTGTAAGCTGGACCAGGAGGAGTCTGTGGGGCCTTGGGTGGGATAGGGGACCCGGGGACTCCTGGGCAGGAGGCGGTGGCAGAGCTGAGCTGTGGCCTCAGGTCAGGCACCCCCTGTGCACTATGGGTGATGGGGTGTGGGCCTGGGGCCCAGAGAAGCCCCCCAGGCTGGGGCTGAGAAGGAGCCGGGGAGGAGCTGGCAGGAGGGAGACCCGGCAGAGCTTTGGGGGTCGGGGAGGGCAGTGTGGGGCCCCCCGGGGCCCTGCCTGGAGGGATGGAAAGCTGCCAAGCTCAGAGGGACGACCAAGCTGGCCTCTGCCGGGCGCCCAGCACAGCCGGGCCCTGGGCTAAGTCCCCCCAGCTTTTACACTTTCTGTTTAAACTTCGGCAAATACTGGAGGAGTGTAGTAGCAGAAAATGCGTCATCTTATCCATTTGTAGGGGTGGGTGGTGGCAAGGACGTCCCGCCAACGGGCAGCTGTGGCCACCGTCCACCTCCTCCTCCCCACTTGTCCGTCCTCCCAGTCGGACGCCTGTACCCACCCCCACAAGAGCCCCCGGGCACCGCGCCCCGCTGTCTCCGCCTCCATGAACCCAGCGGCTCCTATGCTGGAATCAACCCCCCCCCCCCAGCCTGGTGTTCTCCGGGTTCCCCTGTGCTGAGGCCAGCGCCAGAGCCACTTCCTCTTCAGGGCTAAATACTATTCCACCGTGTGTGCTTTTGTGTCACATTTGTTTACAGCTAAGCCCTTTTCTTTCTTTCTTTTTTTTAAGATTAATTTTTTTGAAAGGCAGGGTTTCAGAGAGGCAGAGAGAGAGAGAGAGAGAGAGAGAGAGAGAGAGAGAGACGACAGTCTTCCACTCACTGGTTCATTCCCCAAATGGCCTCAATGGCCGGAGCTGTGCTGATCCAAAGTCAGGACCCAGGAGCGTCTTCTGGGACTCTCATGCAGGTGCGGGGGCCCAAGGACGTGGCCCATCTTCTGCTGCTTTCCCAGGCCATAGCAGAGAACTGGATAGGAAGTGGAGCAGCTGGGACTAAAATCAGTGCCTGTACAGGATGCCGGCACTGCAGGCGGTGGCTTTACCCCCTATGCCTCGGTGCTGGCCCCTCCAGCTAAGCTCTCCCTCCCTCCGTTCCCTCCCTTCCCCTTCCCTTCCTCTCTCCCTCTCTCCCACCTGCCTCCCTTTCTCTCTCTCCCCCCTTTCAAAACAGACCCTCTCCCCCAGTTCTCTGCCTTAGCAGACACGTACACTACAAGTTACGAGGGCTCATGGAAGGGTGCAGCCTCGGACCTGCACCGTGCACGGGGGGTTAAACCACTGTCTGGGGCACCCACATTCCCTAGGAGCGCCAGTTCGAGTCCCGGCTGCTCCACTTCCAATCCAGCTCCCTGCTAATGCGCCTGGGAAAGCAGCGGAGGGTGGCCCAAGTGCTTGGGCCCCTGCACCTGCGTGGGAGACCCGGAGAAAGCTCCTGGCTCCTGGCTTCAGCCTGGCCCAGCCCTGGCCATTGTGTGGTCATCTGGGGAGTCAATCAGCAGACAAAAGATCTCTCTTTCCATCTCTGTAATACACTCTGCCTTTCAAGTAAACACACAAATCCTTTAAAAATTAAAGTAAAAAGGTGCAGTCAGCGCAAAGGCCTTGAGGTGGGAGGGGCCCACTGGGAGGGCAGCACATCTCTGGGAGAAGAGGAAGCGAGGGCAGTGACCTCATGGGAAGCCTGCAGCCACTGGACGGGCACTGCGTTGGTCCCATTGTACAGACTGAGAAACTGAGGCCGAAGGAGAGACAGAGGCTCACCCAGCTGGCAGGAGCAGGAGCAGCGTGCAGGCCCCAGGACTCTCCAAGCCCCACGGCACGCCCTCAGCTATTCTGTCCACTGTCAAGTTCATTTGCCCTGAGTACGGTGTCTGACACAGGATTCAGTCACCAAAGCCTTCTCCCAGTCGGTCGTATGAGAATCTGGGGTTCTCCTACCACCCCCAGTGCACAGACCAGGAAGCTGGGGCCACACGGGGTCCACCCCGGGCTTGCACAATGCGGAGCAGCCGCCGTAATCCGACCCCAGGCAGAGGGCACCCGAGAGAACAAAGGGCTGGATGGTGCAATGCCCGGCAGGGCGGTGGGATTAGCTGGACCGGGAGGAAGACGCCTCTCACATTGTCCTGGGAAGGAAGGAGGAAAGGGCGGTGAGGTGGCCGGTGGGTGACAGGAAGTGGAGGCCCAGCCTGCCTGGCGGCTTCTGTGCCAACTCGAGCAAGGAGGCACCGGGCGGGCATGGGAAGGGCCGAGGGTGGCAGAGGAGGGGTCCCGGGGGAAGCCAGGGATTGTGCGTTTAAAGGGACAGCAGCCCAGCAGGTGGACGATGGGGTGTTTGGGGGACTGGGGACGCTGAGCCGGCACAGGTGGAGAGGCCGGAGGGAGGGGGCTGTGGGGAAGGCAGAGGGGGCTCGGCAGGGAGACGGCATGTGGAGGGTCGGGGGTCCTTGCAGTGGGAGAACAGGTGTGGTCGTGGGGGGAGGGGGCACAGGTGGGATGCAGGGTTCGCTTGTTCCGGAGGCAGAGCCCTTTCCGGATGGAGAGAGAGGGAGGCCGGCGTGGCTGTGGGGGCGGGCGGCGTGGCCGGTGGCGTCTGGCCACACAGAGATTGTGGGGCTGGGAAGCTGGGGGTCTTTTTCCCTGGGGCAGCCGGTGCGTGTCCTGGGCTCCACAGGGCAGGGGCCCAGGATTGGCTCGAGTAGCACGTTGGAGCCCCACGAATGCTTCCTGAGATTAGGGACCCTCTTCTGGTGCCGCCCACAGGGGAGGAAACCTGGCTGCGGCACGAGCGACTGGTGCAAGCGACGGAATCGGGACTCCAACCCAGCACACCTGGCGCCAGACACAAGCGATGCCAGCCGGGGTGCGGGGCGGGGCGGGGGCAGAGCTCTGTTTGTCTCCTCCTCTGATGGGTCCCCACCCTCCAGGACAGTGGGTGTGCACCTGAACTCCTGCTGGCTCAGCATCGGGGCAGCCATCACCCAGCCCCCAAAAACCGATGGGGCCGGTGCTGTGGAGTAGTAGGTTGAGCACCCCCTGGCGGCACCGGCATCCCATATGTGTGCTGGTTCGAGTCCTGGCTGCTCCTCTTCCAATCCAGCTCTCTGCTATGGTCTAAGTCCTTGGGCCCCTGCACCTGGAGATCTAGAGGAAGCTCCTGGCTCCTGGCTTTGGATCGGTACAGCTCTGGCTGTTGCAGCCCTTTGAGGAATGAACCAGCAGATGGAAGACTTCTCTCTCTCTCTCCCCCTTTCTTTTTTTTTATTTTTATTTTTTTGACAGGCAGAATGGACAGTGAGAGAGAGAGAGACATAGAGAAAGGTCTTCCTTTGCTGTTGGTTCACCCTCCAATGGCCGCCGCAGCCGGCGCGCTGTGGCCGGCGCACTGCGCTGATCCAATGGCAGGAACCAGGTACTTGGGCCATCCTCCACTGCACTCCCGGGCCACAGCAGAGAGCTGGCCTGGAAGAGGGGCAACCGGGACAGAATCCGGCGCCCTGACCGGGACTAGAACCCCGTGTGCGGGTGGAGAATTAGCCTAGTGAGCCACGGCGCCGGCCTCTCTCCCCCTTTCACCCCCACCCCTGTCCCGCCTCTCTGTAACTCTGCTTTCCAATTAAATAAATAAATCTTAAAAACAAAACAAAAAACCCGTATCATCCAACTACCAACCTGGTGTCCCAGGCACACGGTCCAGGCTTGTGGACCTCACGTTTGTCTTCCACTGGGTCCCGATGCTTTTTCTAGCCCATTACATCCAAAACCTCACGTAACTGCACCATCAGCCCTGATCAGCATCCTCTCCCTGGCTGCTCAGGTCAGACGCTGGGAGAGGTCAGCGGTCACCTCGGTCCTCTCAGTCACCCTCATCCAGAGCCACTCTCCTCTCTCACCTGCCCAGGTGCCACAGCATCCAAACTGGAGCCTCACTGCCTCCCTCCCGCCCCGCGCCAGCATCGTCTCAGAGCGTGAAGCTGGATCCTGTAGCGAGACCGGAACGCTCCAAGCCAGGCAGTCTCTGGCTCTTGTCCATCACGTACCGTGCTTCCTCGCCTTTCTCTACACCATTAGGGCCCTCCACAGGGCTCTGGCCATTGCTGCTCCCTCAGCCTGGCACTCCCTCCCCACCTGCCATTCTTCCCACGGGCGTTCTTCAAGCCTCAGCCGAGGCTCCCTCCCTGATTGAACCCTCTCTTCCAGTTTCTCTCTCATAGCCTTCGGTGGTTTCCTTCCTCTGCCTTATTTTAATCTGTAATTGCTTTACATGTTTGCACCCTTGTTTGTTGTTGCTCTGGGTTTTTTTCTTTTCCTCTCAATGGCACTTATCACCGTTGGGCTTTCCTCATGTTTTATTTATTTTCTTGGTCTTGTATGTCGTCTGTCCCACACAGCTCAAGTATCAATGCTGACAGGGCAGGGATCATCACCCACCTTACCTGCATCTGCGCTGGACACAACGTGGGAAGAGGCAGGGGCTCTCTCATGGGTTCTGGGGCCTCACGATGGCTGGTTCTCATCTACCCCATTCACGGCTGGACCCCCGCGCCATCTGGGACCTGGCATGGGCGGGAGCTTTATGAAAACACACCAGACCGGGGGAGATCATCCTGCAGCCGAGTCTCCCCAGCATCTCAGCATCGAAGGCAGAGCCTCGTCGGCCCTGACAGTGGTCTGCAGTCACTCAGTGGGAGACGGGGGAGCCCGTCTTTCTAATTCTGCCTCCAGATCCTCGGGGAGATGAGTGCTTCCTACCCCAGGGGAGAGACGAGGGGTCTCACAGACCACAGCGTTCAGTGAGAACTCGGGGTCCCTCAGGTTTATGTAGGGGAGGGCTTACCAGGGCCAGGGACCTCCGTAGAAGTCTGCCCGCCATGATGGCAGGGACTCCTGCCCGGCTATGGACGCCTTCTGTTTACCAAATCTCCTGCCTGGCTATGGGATGTCTTCTGTTTACCACAGACTCCTGCCTGGCTATGGGACACCTTCTGTTTACCAAAGCCTTCAAGCTCCCAGAGGGATCTGACTCCTGGAGCCAGCCCTGTCTGCTCCGAGCCCTCCCCAGGGAGCACCCATCACGGCCAGTGGGACCCTCGGCGTCTACAGAAATTCCCTGCAGGCCAGGCGCTCTCCACCTGCAAGCCGGCCTCTGCGCCTCTCACACTCATCCTTACTCACCTCTGGGTCTTGGTTCAAACACGACCTCCTCCAGGAAGTGCCCCGTGACGCACACGCCGAGTTAGGTGCCCCACCTCTGCCCTTCCTAAGCCTCACGCCGCACACAGGCCTCTGTCTGGGCAAGCAGGTGCCTCCGACAGGGAGCCCACTGAGGGCAGGGCCGTGCACTGACTCAGCTGTTTCCCCACTGCTCCGCGCAGGGCCCGGCTCCTGGGAGGACCGGGAAATGCTTGTGGCGTGAAGAAAGGGGCTGACCCGTCCCACACCTCTGCCGGAGCCCAAGCCTCAGCCTGACCCCCGGGATGCTCTCCCCGTCTTCCGGCTGTGGAGGTCTTCTCTCCCCCAGGCCTCTCTCATCCAGCCTACCTAGTACGTGGGACACGCCTCCCATCCCCTGCTTATCACGACACGCCGGAAATGCGACTTTGCCTTTTTTCTCTGTCTTGTTCACTGCTGTCACACATCCCACCCTTAATAAACACTTGTGGGGGTCCGGGGGTCAGGGAGGGTTTGCAGCATCTCCCCGGGGTCTGCCCACCTTTCTCACCCAGGCTGGGAGGCAGGAGGAAGGCGCTGACTCAGGTCTGGGCTGCGGAGGAACGTGACTGCGCAGAACGGCCACCTGATGCACACGCGTGGCCACGGCGACCCCTTGTGGCCAGAGCTGAGACCAGCACCCACGGAGGTTTCTGTTTTGTTTTGTTTCAAACCCAACAACAGCCCTGGGTGTTAGCACGATCCCTCTCCACCTTGTGCCCCGGGACACACAGCTCAAGGGGCAGAGCTTGGCCGGGGACTCAGGCAGTCTGGCAATGGACTCCAGGCTAGAAACCTGCACCGCCCAGGACAGGAGGCACACCTGCCAGGGGCCACTCCAACGTGGATCTCAACTGAGACTGGCTGTGAGGGTCACACACACGCGGGCTCCAACGACTAAGTATGAAAAACGGGAAAAGAGGGGCTGACGCTCTGGTGCCTGCAACGCCGGCATCCTATATGAGTGCTGGTTCAAGTCCCGGCTGCTCCACTTCTGATCCAGCCCCCTGCTAACAGCCTGGGAAAGCAGCAGCAGATGGCCCAAGTCCTTGGGCCCCTGCACCCACATGGGAGACCTGGATGAAGCTCCTGGCTCCTGGCTTCACATGGCTCAGCCCTGGCCATTGTGACCATTTGGGGGAGTGAACCAGTGGATGCAAAATCTCTTTCCCCTCGTCCCCCCGCCCATGTCACTCTACCTTGCAAATCAAGAAATCAATCTTGTTTGTAAAAAGGCCAACTTGTATGCAGTGAGCAAAATAAGGGATATCATTAAAAATGTCACCTGTCCTCCCTCCTTTAAAAATATGGGAACTAGAAAATGGAACGCTCCGAGGTTTGCATATTCTTTTTGGACAGCAGGACTTCAACCCCAGCAGAGACCTGGCCCGATCCCACCCCGCTGTGAGGAAGGGGAGAGGTGTTGGCTCCAAAGCTGTTCTCCAGCAGCAAGAACCCACTTCCCTGGTTCCAGGGGGCACCCGGCAAAACGGCCCTCCCTGGCGTGCTGCTGTGTGACCCGGGCCCCACCCGGCCCTCAAGTCTACCCTCCGAAAACCTGGGGTGCAAAAACACCTGGGGTGCAAACCCGCTCCTCCCCCCCCTGAGCTGAGGAGGAACAAACTCTTGGCCCAGCGGCCTGGCTCCCACCGCTCCTACTATCAGCCTTGATCATCTAGCGCCCCCTACTGGCCGTTCTCCTCACAGCAGCTGGAGTAATTATAGAAATTATTATGGAAATCGGACCTGCTCTGGGGACCAACCCCCTCTAAAAGAGGCACCACCACTCTTAAGAATAAAACCCAAGTCCCTGTCGGCTGCCTAAGGCCCCGCAGACCTGTGTCTGGCCCCGGCCCTTCCTCTCCCTGCTGGCCATGCCGGGCCACACTTGCCAAGCTCTCTCCCACCTGCACGGTTTCTTCTTTGGCTTCCTGCAGGTCTCCGCTCAGGTGTGTCCAGCTTCCTGCCCTGATAAGGACCCCCGAGGGTGTGGGCAGGACGCTGGGGGAGGGAGGAGCCCCCCAGCCCAGCTCCCCAGGAAGCAAGGGGGCCTCACCGTCTCTGCAGGCTGCAGGGTCGAAACCCCGGAACCACAGCCTCCCGGTGGGCCAACCCTCCCAGGAGCCACTGGGCAGGTGGGTGGGCGGAGTCACTTAGCAGTTCCATTTTCTCCCAAGAGTGCTTCGAGGGAGCCAGGGGTGCCACGCGGGTGAGGGCGCGGCGCCGTCTTCGTGGGAGAAGGCGGGAGGTCGCAGGAGACTCACCCAGCCCCACCTTCACAGCCCCAGGTTCTGGGAGCGCATCCGGCTTCCCCCGCCTGTGGCACAGACGCTGGGGAGACCCAGGGAGGGGTGGAGGGCCTGGTGGGAGCTGGCCATGAGCTGGCTGACCCGCCCGGGTCTGGGGCGCAGCTGCTACAGGGTCCCAGGTCGCTGGTTCCCCGTCCCCCTCCCAACCCCAGCTGGGAGGCCCGGGCGCAGGTAACTCAGGTTTATTCGCAGTCACAGGCAGCCCCGACCCCGGAGGCCCCGCAGTCACAGGAGGACGGGGCCCCCTCTGCGTCCCCCGGCCGCCCCTGGGCCCCCTCCTCGTCCTCCGGCGCCCCCTGGGTCCCCTCCACATCCCCCTCGTGCTCCCCCGACGACCCCTGGGCCCCCTCCACATTCCTCTCGCGCTCCCGCGGTGCCCCCTGGGCCCCCTCCTCGTCCCTCTCTTCGTCCCCCGACGCCCCCTGGGCCCCCTCCACACCCGGCTCTGCGTCCCCCGGCGCCCCCTGGGCCCCCTCCTCGTGCAGCCCGCGGCGGCCCTTGCCGATGGCCAGGCGGGGCCGGCCGCGGTTCAGGCCGTCCAGGAGCGCGCAGGCCTGGCAGAGCGCGCGGCTGGCCAGGGCCCCGCAGCGGGAGCAGGCGCCGGGGCGCGGGGGCCGCGCGGCCGGGGCCAGCGCCAGGCGCTCGGCCGAGTGCACCAGGTCCAGCACCACGGACGGCCGCGCCGCCTCCAGGCGCTGGAGCAGGTCGCGCGCGTGGCCGCGGAAGGCCTCGGGCGCGTACACGCACTCCTCGGAGAAGTAGTCGAGGCGGCGGAAGTGCGCGTACAGCACCACCTCCTTCTGCGAGGCCAGCTGCAGCGGGCGGCAGCGCGGCAGGGCGCCCCCCTCGCCCCGCGAGCCCAGGCCCCCGCCGCGGGCCAGCCGCGCCGCGTCGCCGCGCAGGAAGTTCATGAGCACCGTCTCGGCCATGTCGTCCGCGTTGTGGCCTGCGGAGGGGAAGAGACGGTGGGATGGGGGCGGCGGGGGCCCAGAGACGTGGGGGACAGGTGGAAGTCGGGGGCGCGCCGCTCATGGGAGCCCGCAGGGGCTTCTTGGCGGTGCGGGGTGGGGGTGGGGTACCTCCTTGGCCACCCACCCACTGCATACTAGACGTAGCCAATAACCTTTGCAGACTCAGGTAAAGCTGCAAAAAATTCCCACTGCACACACACAAGTCACGTGGGCCCCTACAGGAGCACCTCCGTGTACCCGCGGACCCCAACCAAGGGCCGTCTGGCCCCCTCCTACCCGCCAGCGACGTGTGGCAGTGTCCGGAGGCATTTGTGCTTGTCCCAGCTGGGGCTGGGGGGACAGGACCAGCGTCCGGTGGGGAGAGGCCAGGGACGTGGGGACAGCCCCGCAGTGGGCCGCACACTCCTAGACCACAGTTATCTGACCACCGAATACCAACGGGGCTGAGGCGGAGCAACCCGGGCCCCGTGGGAAAGGCCGTCTTCACCTCCGTTCCAGCTTCGTCTCTAGTCATTGTGACTTTCCAAGGATCTGCGGAGGCTGGTGACCTCTGCTCCTGGAACCCTGTTAAATGTTTATTGTCGACGGGCTGCTGGCTTCGCCGTTGTAAACCGCATTACTCACAGGGGCCCGAGTTTGCTCCACACCTCGTCGTTACGAACCCACTTAGGAGTGCGGTAATTACCGTAATTGCTACAAAACGCCTCGGAAAATAGAGCGTATAAACAAAGGGAAAAAAAAAAAACTTTTACAAGTTGAGGACTTTTCTTGACGCTGTCATTAGTTTTACAAGTACAATTAGTGATTCAACAAATTCATTTTAAAAGAATCTCGTCCGTCCAGACTGCTCTGTGCGCGAGGGTTCTTCTTCCCACAAGAAACAGCGAAGGCTCCCAGAGCCCCAGGGATTAGCCCCAGGTGGCCGAGTAAGGAAGAAGCCACACCAGTGGATGGAGCCCACCATGCCCTCCCCAGAGTCCATCCTGCTGTGGCTGCACAGGACAGAGACCCGGGGGCACCTTCTCCTCCACACCCTCCAGGGCTCCCTGAATCCGTCATCTCTCCCCCAGAGGATCATGGGGACCTCCCTCCTAAGTGGTCTCCAAGGCTCTGTCCTTGCTCCGGGACCCAGGTTCCACAGGGCGGCCAGGGAGAGCGTCACTAAGTGAAACTGTATCCAGGTTGCTTCCACTGCTTCCCCCACCGCCTGGAGCGCGAGCTCTTGAACTTGGGCTCCGGGCTGCAGCCCCGCTGGACTTGGTGGAGCACCTCACAATGTGCTTGCCCAGGTCGGCGCTTCTGCTTGGAGCACGCCGCTGCCAGTCTTCGCCAGCTCCGTCTCAAGCCTGCGGAACTCAAAATGCATGCCTGGCCGAAGCGCCCTCCCTGTCACAAGGCCCTCTTTTGGAATACAGAGCCCGTAGAATTTTCTTCAGCGATATTTATGATCATTTATAATTTTATATTTGAAAACAGTGTGAAGGTAGGGATGTGTATATTCTCAGCCCTAGCCTAATGATGACGATAATAGCACATATGTCATATATGATATGTAATATGTTCTGGTTATAGATACATATGATGCCTGCATATAAAATCACACACACACACACACACACATTTCTACTAACTCATCCAATGGACATAACAGGTTATGAGGTAGGGATGAGAAACACAAGTACAGAGAGGTTAAGAAATGCGATGTGGCCAGTAGAAACTCAGCCTGTGTTGAAGGAATGGATGAGAGGGAGAGAGAGACACTAAAAAATTACCAAAGGTAGGAGAGGCTCTCTGCTGTGGCCTGGGAAAGCAGTGGAAGATGACCCAAGTCCTGGGCCCCTGCACCTGCGTGAGAAACTGGGAAGAAGCTCCTGGCTCCTGGCTTCGGATCAGCTCAGTTCTGGCCATTGCAGTCATATGGGGAGTGAGCCAGCAGAATGGAAGTCTTTTCTATCTCTGGCTCTACCTCTCTCGGTAACTCTGTCTTCAAGTAAATAAAATAAATCTTTAAAAAGAAAAAGAAACAAGTTAGGAGCCAGCAGTAGTTTTCAGAGGTAGGGATGGATTCTAAAAGGTGGACCATGAGATTTAAGAAGATGAGAAGCGGCTAAAAACAAACAAAAGGCCCAAGACTTACCTCCCAGAGACTCACTTTCGCCCTATCTTTCCTCCTTTGCCAATCTGTGTGGCCAACATCCAAGCCTTTGGACACCTCGCCTGGCCCCATCCTGTCCCCAGCAACACGAACCCTCAGGGTGCGGCAGTCCAAGGTGGAGCATGCGCAGATGCCCGACTCCCACCCGGCTCCGCCCTTCGCGCCCGGGCCGCGGTCTCCTTTTCCAGGTCCCGGGCATGCGCCCTGCGCCCCATCTCAGGGCCTGCCCCCGCCTGCGCATGCGCTCACCCGTCACGATGTGCGTGGCTCCCACGCGGCGCGCGCCCTCCTCGAGCGCTCGGCGCCGCAGCACCCCGCAGAAGGTGCAGCAGGAGCGGCTGCGGCCTGAGCCGGCCGTGCTGCGGGCCACGGCGTCCATGGTCCAGCCGCCGAAGAGGTCCGCGTAGGCCACGACGGTGAGCGGCAGCTCCCAGCGCGCCGCCTGGCGCCGCACGGACGCCAGCGCCGCGTCCCGGTAGCCGCCGATGCCCTCGTCCACGGCCACGAGGTGCAGCGCGAGGCCCAGGCGCGGCGCGAGGGCGCGCAGCACGTGCGCGAGCACGGTGGAGTCCTTGCCCCCGGAGGCGCCCACGGCCACCACGGCGCCCGGCGGCAGCAGGCGGCCCGCGAGCACCGTGCGCAGCACCTCGGCCTCGAAGGCGGTGCAGAAGCAGGCGCCGCACAGCGCCTGCCCGGAGCGCGGGCGTCGGAGCGCGGCGCGGGCCTTGCCGCAGGAGGCGCACGGCGGGGCGGGCATCGCGCGGGGCGGCGGCCTGTGCTGGGCGGAGAGGGGAGAGGCGGGTCACGCGTGGGTTCTGCGGAGCGGCCCTGCGCGCGCGAGGCCAGGGACGGGTGCGCGGGCCGAGGGGCTTCTGCGGGGGGAGGAACCCGGAGGGGGACCCGCGGGGTCTAGCACGAGCAAGCCGCCGCCTCCGGGGAGACTTAACACTCGCTGTGCACCGAGGAGAAGCCTGAAGAGCAGGTATCAGAGGAGGAGAGACGAGCAGGTTACATCCGGAGAGGCCGTGTCCTGTGCCCGGGGATGAGGGGGCAGCAGGTGCATGGCCTCCAGAGAGACAAAGTGCCTGGCATTGGCCTGGGCCGCCCGGGCTGTTCAGGAGCTTTGGGTGTGGGGGCCGTGTCGCCAACTCTGGAGACAGAGGGAGGCCGGGGACTGCGGCCGTGGCCGGCGGCGGTGAGCAAATGAAAGGCTTTGCTTCGAGGGTGGGATACCGCCCAGGGGTGGGTCTGAATGCAGCCTCAGAGCAGGGGGGGCGCCTCCTCCAGGGAGACACAGAGGCAGCCTGGATTGCACCTCTGCAAGACCAGCTGGTGGGCATGGGGGCTCCAGGATTGGGCTCAGTCCTGCTGGGGTATCAGAGTCCTCCTGGCCCCCAGGCTCCTGTGGCTCATTAAGGCGGGATCATCCTAAACACGACCCCTTTTGTTATCTCTTCTGCCTCAGCGATGCTGGCCCTGCCGTGGTCAGCCCCACCTGCCTGGCGCACCCACAGAGTCTCACCTGGAGTGGCTCCCTCCTCCCCACGCCACAGCATTTCCAGTGTTGGCTGGGAAGCCGTCCGGTCAGGCTGCTAACGTGTGGAGCTGTGGGATGAGTGTGTATTTACCATCCAACTCCCCGAGGGACAGGAGCAGCATCAGGCACTCCTGGGCCTCTCACAACCCGAATTCCTGCTCTCTGCAGCCAGACAGCAGGCCACCCTTCCAGCAGCTCCAGCCGGAAGCCCCTGGCGCCCAGGACACCTCCTCTCCCCATTCTCGTCACTCTTCCACACCGTTTCTCCCAACGCCCCCCTGGGGAGTGCTCAACCCCCCAAATCCCGGATGCTCCCGTGGGTCCCAGGTGTTCCCATGGATCCCAGTTCTGAACTCAGAACCGGATGGCATCCCTCACCCCCCACTCCCTCAAGGGGGACTGACCCCTGCTCCCCAGGACTGGCTGGGTGAGAGGGGGGAGCGGGTCCCAGGTGCTCCCGTGGGTCCCAGGTGTTCCCGTGGATCCCAGGTGCTCCCGTGGGTCCCAGGTGCTCCCGTGGGTCCCAGGTGCTCCCGCGGGTCCCAGGTGCTCCCGTGGATCCCAGATGCTCCCGTGGGTCCCAGGTGCTCCCGTGGGTCCCAGGTGCTCCCGCGGGTCCCAGGTGCTCCCGTGGATCCCAGGTGCTCCCGTGGATCCCAGATGCTCCCGTGGGTCCCAGGTGTTCCCGTGGATCCTAGGTGCTCCCGTGGATCCCCGGTGCTCCCGTGGGTCCCAGGTGCTCCCATGGATCCCAGATGCTCCCGTGGATCCCAGGTGCTCCCGCGGGTCCCAGGTGCTCCCGTGGGTCCCAGGTGCTCCCGTGGATCCCAGATGCTCCCGTGGGTCCCAGGTGCTCCCGTGGGTCCTAGGTGCTCCCGCGGGTCCCAGGTGCTCCCGTGGGTCCCAGGTGCTCCCGTGGATCCCAGATGCTCCTGTGGATCTCAGGTGCTCCCGTGGAATGCAGCCAGTCCTGCTGGTAGCGTCAGAAGCTGGACACCCCGCATCTCCACAGTTGGCGCCCTGGTTGGCCATCTCGCTCCTCACTGGTCTCCCTGCTCACCCCACCTACCGGCCAGCAGGATCCTGCCCAGAATCTTAACACCCTGCCGTGGATCTGCTCCCTTTGGTAAATGCCAGCGGCCAAGGAGGCCCAGTGCTCGGGCACCTTTTTCTTCTGACCCCGCCCCTTTGGCCAGGGCACACGCCTGCGCCCAGGTGTCGTTGGCTTCGTGCCCCTCCCAGCAGGCAGCCCCGGTGGTGACCCCCAGGAACACCCGTCCCGGCTGAGCCCGCACCCGGTCCCCCTCTGCTCTCCTGCTCTGTCCGTGTTCGGGAAATCTTCCTGTGCTCAGGTTGTGCCCAGCACTCTCTTCATTCTCCTTGCGAGTGGCTCCGACCCACGACATTCAGCTGTCCACCTAGGCTGGTCCTCCACGTGCCCCCCCCACGGAGGCCCCCCCAAAGGCACCATTCGGCCCATGACTGCAGACCCCCGTTCTGGCCCAGCTCTGCTCTGTTTCGTCAGAGCCGTTGTCCAGTGCTTCTGCAGGACAGCCCAAGGCCACCGCGTGCTCCTCGCTCTCACCCAGCCAGTCCTGGGGAGCAGGGGTCGGTCCCCCTTGAGGGAGTGGGGGGTGAGGGATGCCATCCGGTTCTGAGGTCAGACACCCAGGAAGACGGCAGGGCCGCCGAGTGAGGACGAGGAATTCCATCTGGCCGGGCCCAGCTTCCACTGCTGTCCCCACCCTGGCTCTCCGCTGTCACTGTGCCAGGTCTGGCTCTCCGTGACCCCCCCACCCCGCCACCTTGCACGGAGTCGTGTTCAGTCTCTGTTGGGTGAGGGCGTCCTGGGTGTGCCCAGAACGCAAGCCAGGGGTCCCGGGGACACCTCTGTGTGGCGCCCTTGTCGTGGAGATGGGCAGTGACATCTTGCCGTCAAGATGAGGTCCTGGGACTGAGCAGGGTCCTCCTGGCGTATCAGCTGGGGGGGCGCAGGGCAGGCAGGTGGTTACGCCCCGTCCTGGGGAGAGGGGGTGGCTGGGCAAGGGGCTGGACTGCAGTGTCTGAAGTGGCCACAAGGCATCTGGAATACAGGAGTGGGGAAGTCTCACCACCTCCAGAGAGACCCTCAACCCTCCCACGCCCCGCCACAAAGAGCTCGGGTGCGGGCCGGCCAGCCACAGTTGGAAATAATCTGGACTGAACGCGGAGCTGCGGCGTCCAGACTTTGCCTGCCACGGAAGTGACTCTGGGACTACGACTCCCGCAAGGTCCTGGGGCTGCCTTGCCTACAATTCCCAGAATCCCATGCAACAGCCCGTTTGGCCTACGACTCCCAGCAGCCCTTGCAGCCCCATCGTGCCTCTGCCTACTTCTCCCAGAGTGCACCACCCTGTTCTTCGGCCTTGGAAGTCTCCAGCGTCTGGTGTGTTGCTATGGCAGTGCTCGGCGGCGCGGTGGCTG
This sequence comes from Oryctolagus cuniculus, assembly GCF_964237555.1. Taxonomy (NCBI): domain Eukaryota; kingdom Metazoa; phylum Chordata; class Mammalia; order Lagomorpha; family Leporidae; genus Oryctolagus; species Oryctolagus cuniculus. Next base: position 7,033,594 of record NC_091449.1, on the reverse strand, counting down.
TGTGCGGCCTCCATTGCTGGGTGGTCTTTTAATAAGCTTCCCAAGGGGCTGCGGGGCACAGGGTCTCTGCTAGGTGGGGCCGCGGGTGGGCCTGGGAGCAGGAGCGAGCGTGGGCTGAGTGTATGCATACGTCAGTGGGCAGCGGTGGGGGTGGGGGGTGGGAGACCAGATCTGGGAGTGCAGAGCCTGGGGTGGGGGGTGGGGGGTGGGAGACCAGATCTGGGAGTGCAGAGCCTGGGGTGGGGGGTGGGGGGTGGGAGACCAGATCTGGGAGTGCAGAGCCTGGGGTGGGGGGTGGGGGTGGGAGACCAGATCTGGGAGTGCAGAGCCTGGGGTGGGGGTGGGAGACCAGATCTGGGAGTGCAGAGCCTGGGGTGGGGGGGGGTGGGGGTGGGAGACCAGATCTGGGAGTGCAGAGCCTGGGGTGGGGGTGGGAGACCAGATCTGGGAGTGCAGAGCCTGGGGTGGGGGTGCGGGTGGAGACCAGATCTGGGAGTGCAGAGCCTGGGGTGGGGGGTGGGGGTGGGAGACCAGATCTGGGAGCGCAGAGCCTGGGGTGGGGGTGGGAGACCAGATCTGGGAGTGCAGAGCCTGGGGTGGGGGGGGTGGGGGTGGGAGACCAGATCTGGGAGTGCAGAGCCTGGGGTGGGGGTGGGAGACCAGATCTGGGAGTGCAGAGCCTGGGGTGGGGGTGCGAGTGGGAGACCAGATCTGGGAGTGCAGAGCCTGGGGTGGGGGTGGGAGACCAGATCTGGGAGTGCAGAGCCTGGGGTGGGGGTGCGGGTGGGAGACCAGATCTGGGAGTGCAGAGCCTGGGGTGGGGGTGCGGGTGGAGACCAGATCTGGGAGTGCAGAGCCTGGGGTGGGGTGTGGGGGGTGGGAGACCAGATCTGGGAGTGCAGAGCCTGGGGTAGGGATGCGGTTGGAGACCACCGCACTGCCTCCGGGCGATGTAACAGGGCCCATGGCTGTCAGGGGGAGTGCGGGGCAGGTGAGGTTTCTGGCCTCCCTTCCTCTTCCCCCCCACACTCCAGCCCCAGAGCCACCCTTGCAGCGTCTTTCGAAGCTAAATGCACGCCTTGCACAGGGGTTGTCAGCCTCACTCTGGAGGAGTTAGGAAAAGGGACCGCGTGTATCCACATAGCCCCAGCCAGGAGCAGCCCATGGCCCCACCGGTGGAATACCACAAAGAAGGAAGGGGGTGCTACCACGTGGGCGAAAGGCAGAATAACATGCGCCCTTGTGCCCTGTGACTCCTCCTACCCTGCGGGTGGCCGGGCCCTCTCTGTTTTCGGCCACTGGTTCCCAGAGAGGGCTGATGTGGAGCAGGACACGGTGGGGGCCACCAACAACCCAGATGGAAAAGTAGAGGAAGAGCCGCAGGGCTGATTCCACCTTGGGGGGTCCCCAGACCAGTGACTGCTCCCCAAGCTTTGGCGATGGATGCCTGGGAGCCGGGCGTGGGGTCTGCCTTCTCCTTGGTTGATGTGGCATTGTTACGCAAAGCAGCGCCCTGTGTAAGGGACAGGTAAGGCGAGGGCTCCAGGACTGGCCCCCTGGGTTGGAGCCCGGCAAGCCCACTAAGATAGGAGTTGGGAGACGGCCATTCACGTTCAAGGCACCACGGCTAAGCTTGACAGAAGCGGATCTGACAGCCTGGTGGAGGAAGAGATTTTGATTGGCGGGGTTCAAGAGCAGGGGGGAGCGGGGAGAGGGAGTGGTAACCTCTGAGACACTACAGTGACTCTCCAGCCGAGATGGGCGGGCGCCACTGCCGACAGACCTGACGCTGAGTCTCGTAGGATGCTGCACCTGCTTGTGCGTGGTAAGTGCGCTGCGTGCTCACTGCCTTCCGGCGGCTGCCCCCGCCACAGCACGAGACCCACAAGGACGAGGTCCATCTGTGTCCCTCTCCCTCTTGCTCACCCGCTGTTGGGAGTCACCATTCTGTGCCTGCGTCTGTCTTCCTCCCCTCTAACACTGGAGATCACAGCACCTGTCTCTCCTTTGCTCCCCTCCTGAGCACGCAGGGCCCAGTGCAAACAGACCTGGGGTCAAGTGCATGCTGGACAGATGGAGCGGGGGCAGAGCATTGTACCTGTTCCTCTCCCCCCTCTCCGCCCAGCCACCCAGCAGGGGATGAACACTTGGAGCCACCACTTCCTCCTCTATGTGATATCAGAAGGCAGTGGGGTGCTGGGCAGGCTCATTCCTCTCCCGGGGAGAAGAGGGGGCCCTCCAGCAACAATCTGACATCGCAGGAAAAGGGAGTCAGTGGAAGCCGGAGTTCAGTGGCCACAAAGCACCATGCTTCCCCGATGACCTTGGGCGCTCCCCTTCCACTCTTGGACTCACCAGTGCTGGTGGGCAGGGTTGGAGAGAGGAATCCAGGCCCAGCGTCCAGTGTTTCTCTGACCCTCGGGTTTGTCAACTACCAAGACGAGGCCGTCAACTGTGGAGATGTTTTGGTGAGGCTGGTATGAAGCAAGGAATTTTTGAAAAGTGTTATTGATTTGCTTTTATTTAAAAGGAGAAGAGAGAGAGAGAGAGGTCTTCCATTTACTAGTTCACTCTCCAAATGTCCACAGCAGCCAGGGCTGGCCCAGGCGGAAGTCAGGAGCCCAGAACCCCAACTGGGTCTCCCGTGTGGATGGCAGGGACCCAAGTATGTTGTCCATGACCTGAAGCCCACCAGGGTGCACATAATCAGGGAGCTGGGTCAAAAGTGGGGGAGGAACTGGGACCCAGGCACTGATTTGGGGTGCAGGCGTCCCATGTGGAGTCAACTGCTGCTCCAAATGCCTACCCCGGAGCCCACAGTTTTAAGCAGCCGTGTAGACACCAGTAATCTGGGGACCTTAGCAAGCACACGGCCCTCCCTGTGGCTCAGCCAAGTGGGGCCGGCTTTCCACAGGAGGGGCGGAGCCTGAAGTGGGGGCTCAGGCGGGGAGTGGGAGAGAAGGAGGCAGGGAAAGAGCTCAGCAAACCCGCTCCTGGTCATCTGCTGCTCTCCTAACCCCATCATCCCTCCCAAGGAGGCCTGGCCGCCCCCCACCTCTTTGCCCTCCTGGGCAGGGCCTGGGCTACCAAGCGTCTGGGGCCAGGCACTCTTGCAGAGCTGGGAGGAGTCAGTTCAGTTGGTGAGTGTGTTCAGCACCAAGGCCAGTGGCAGCTCCTGGCCTGAGTCTTCCCCCTCGCGGGGGTGGCGGGTGGAGCATGCCTGGCAGAGGGCCCCTCAGACTCTAGTACAGGGGTCGGGGGAGCCTGAGAGAGGGTCTGGCGGCCTCCCGGGTCCATGAATCAGGTTGGGAGTGTCAGGGACCCTCCAGGGTGTGCTCCGCCCTCAGCTTTGGGCTCCCAGCCCCCTCTGGGTGTCAGCGTGGGGTTTGTGCTATCTTGGGGTGAGGACAGTTTAGCCATGGGCACTTTCAGGAATCGGACGGAACCGACACAGCCAGTCTTGGGGTGTCACTGTTGAGAAAGCATCAGTCACTCAGAGGACCGGTCCCTGGAGGTATCTTCAAGCTGTTACAATACTCTGGGACAGATAAAGATCCCTATTCATGTGTAGCTGTCACCCCTCCCCTCAGCCTGGACAGCTACAGGGCCGTTGTTTCTCTTTTTCCAGCTAAGCTGATCGGTATTGGTTTTTCCTCTTTCTGTGTTTTCTCATGTCTCTGTCTGAGCCGTCTGCTACGTATCTCTCTCCCTCTCTCCCTCCCCCTCCCCCTCTCCCTCTCTCTCTCCCTCTCCCCCTCTCCCCCTCTCCCTCTCCCCCCTCCCCCCCTCCCCCTCTCCCTCTCCCCCTCTCCCCCCCTCTCCCTCTCCCTCTCCCTCCCCCTCTCCCCACCACTGCCAATCTCCCTTCCCAAGTTCTCAGAATTTCCTGTACTTTCTCTCTAGCCCACACAGTTCTGAGCCCCAGATTCACGGAGTGACAGGACTCCTGGGTGCTGTTGGTGACAGGGCTGGAAATGGGAACTCCAGCCCTCCCAACATCCCCCGCCAGGTGTGTGTGTCCTTGAGAGCTCCCCAACCTGCTGGGGGGCGGGAACACATGAAGCTGGCTTCCTCCTTACCCACAGCCCCTCTAGGGTCCGCCCTGCCAGCCAGAGTGAATTCCAGAAACGTCATGGTGCCACCTTCCACTCCCGTCAGCAGCTCCCAATTGCCAAGTAGAAATAGGAGACATCCTTAGGATGAGCCCAGTGTGTTAGACAGCGCATGGTCAGCCCTGGGAGCCTGTTCCCACAGGAGAACCTGCCACAGACCAAAAACCAAGCACACACACAGTTATTCGTGTATTCTATAAAAGGGTACTTCTCCAAAAAAATAAAATAAAATAATAACGTGCAATAATGACTCTCAAATGGAAAGTTAACGTGTGTTAAAGACTTTATTTCCGTCAGTATTAATGGGGGAACCTGGAAGGGCTGGAAGAAGCACACAATGTATTGGGGGAGGTTAAACAACAGATCTGGAAGCAGTCCAAGTGAACCTCCAGTGTTGAGGGTGTGTGTCCCTGAGCATGAGCCGGGCACGTCGCTATTGGTTGTTTATGAATTACATCACCGTAAGAACACACTGGAGTCGGACAACCCCAGAATGCTGTGCGAGACTCAGCCCCTAGGGACGCGATCCCTCCCTAGGACAGCACAGCCGGCGGCAAGGGGCCACGCTGGGGCCCCGGGCTGCCTGTGACCCTGACCTTGGATGAGGCAGTGCTGACTCCCAGGGAGGTCTCCCTCAGGCAGGGCTCAGAGCGACCACCGAGGAAAAGGCAAGGTCAGACTCATAGGGACATGCCTGACTCCAGACCTAGGGCTCCACCCACACACAGTGTCTCGCTGCACATTCTGGGCTGTCCACCGGGGCTGCTGGGCAGGGCCACAGGTTGGGCAGCCCCAAGACTGCCTCTGGGGCCATCCCCCAGCCTGCTCCCGTCCACTCTGCCCCGTTGCCCCCAGGAACTCACCTTGTGGCTGCACAGGGCAGGTGAGCTTCCCACAAGCCCCTGCCTGCCCCGCATTGCCCACCACAGCCTTCCTAAGAGGGACCTTCTTCCATGGCCCGGGGCTCCTCGGCGGACTTCTCAAGGACGGAACCCAAGTCTGTCCTAGCCTCCCCTTGGACCCCAGGAGGTGGGGTGGTTGCTGCATTCACTCATTCCAACCTCCCTCATCCGGGGGCCCCTGCCCCACCCATGTTTATACCCTGTTCCTCTGCTGGCTCCTCTCGAGCCCATCCTGCCGGAGCTGGCCCTCGTGAGCATCTAGAAGCTGTAGACGGCCAGATGGGACCTGCTTCTGGTGTGGACGGTGGTGTGGGAGGGAAAGCACACAGGCAGGGGCCAGGAGCGGCAGGGCAGGTGCCACTCTGTCGTGTGTGGTCCCCGCTGGGGGCCCTTCTGTAAAGAAGTGTTTGTTTTCTAAGGACTGTGACAGCTCCGGCTGTGCATGGGGGACAGTTCCTCTTCTGGGGCCACTTTTCTGACCCCACCCCAGGGGCTCCTGTGAGGCTTCCTCTTGGTGTGAATTAAGATCCCAGATCTCTCCACCCTGGAAATGCTGCCCCTGCTGTGGGCAGGTGAGTGGCTGTCGGGCGTGGGGCCATTGGGCTGGGCTGGGCTGGGCTGGGCTGACTTTCTTTCTTTCTTTCTTTCTTTCTTTCTTTCTTTCTTTCTTTCTTTCTTTCTTTCTTTCTTTCTTTCTTTCTTTCTTTCTTTTTTGACAGGCAGAGTGGACAGTGAGAGAGAGAAAGACAGAAAGGTCTTCCTTTGCCGTTGGTTCACCCTCCAATGGCCGCTGCGGCCAGCGCACCATGCTGATCCGAAGCCAGGAGCCAGGTGCTTCTCCTGGTCTCCCATGGGGTGCAGGGCCCAAGCACTTGGGCCATCCTCCACTGCACTCCCTGGCCACAGCAGAGAGCTGGCCTGGAAGAGGGGCAACCGGGACAGAATCCGGCGCCCCGACCGGGACTAGAACCCGGTGTGCCAGCGCCGCAAGGTGGAGGATTAGCCTAGTGAGCCGCGGCGCCGGCCCTGACCTCATTTCTCTGCAGGGTCCCTGGCTCAGGTTGGGAAATACCGGCTGGAAGTTCCAAAGAGCGTGACAGTGCAGGAGGGCCTGTGTGTCCTGGTGTCCTGCAGTGTCCACTGTCACCTCCAGGACAACCGTAGAGCCTTTGTCCATGGCTACTGGTTCGGGAAAGGGGCCAGTGTGAACTTGGACGCTCCAGTCACCACAAACAGCTGGCACAGGAAAGTGGATGAGGAGACCAAGGACTGACTCTACCTCCTCGGAGACCCCAGGACCAACAGCTGCTCTCTGAGTATCACCGACACTGGGTCCTGCTTCTTCAGCTTGCAGAAATGGAGCCAGCCGCACCAGTTACCTGGGGAGCCAGCACTCCCTGCGAGTGATGGGTAAGGGGTGCACTGTGGGGAGCAACTCGGACTAGACTGTTACTCGAATTAAGACTTATTCTATGCATCTGCTCTCCCACAATATGGCGCTGGGAGAGGAGGAAACAGCTTCTACACAGCTGCCTCCAGTTCAACCAATAAACAGCAGGACCTGCTCCTGATTGGAGGAGAGCAGCGTACTCGGCGTGTGGGTAGCAGAGTTGGGATTGGTGGAAGAGGACTATAAAGGAGGAGAGAGCCAACATGCACCAGGAACATCTATCTGAAGGAACACCTGTGCAGCCCCCGAGAGAGCCGGCCGGCGGTGTGCCGCTCCCCCGCGGAAGTGGGGAAAGTGGCAGGGGGAACCGCCCTTCCATGGAGGTGGAAGGGTCGGTAGCCAACCCGGGAAGAACCAGCAGCAAACCCGGGAAGGGCCGAGCAGACAAAAGAACAGCGCAGGGTCCTGTGTCATTCCTCCACGAAGAGGGGGAGCGACATAATGGTGCTGTGACTTGGATAGGAAGCCTAGGCAGGGTTTAGTGTCGTTCCTCCACAAAGAGGGGGAGCGACAGTGCACCCATGGCCCCAGGGCGGGGCTGGGATCCCTGCTCCTCACCTTAGGGGGGACCCAGGGGTTCTGACAACATGGGGGACTGGCTGTGGGTGTGTGGGGGGGAGACAGCCAGCCTAGGGCGCATGTCGGGGGTCCCCATCTCCAAGATCTGGGTCTCTGTCTCTCTCCTTCCCAGCTCTGACACAGACCCCTGACATCCACATCCAGGGGACCCTCCAGTCTGGTCACCCCATGAGCATCCTCTGTGCGGTGCCCTGGGCTTGTAAGAGGGGGACACCCCCACCTACTCCTGGATCGGGGATGCCCTGACCTCCCTGGGCCCCGCGATCGCCCACTCTCCGATGCTCACCCTCACCACTGAGCGGCACATCCACGGCACCAACCTCACCTGCAGCCAGAGTGAGCAGGGAGAGGCTCAACATGTCCTGTGAGCACTGGGCTGGGACGCCTGGGGCCCTGAGGGTGGGGCTGTTGGGACTGAGGGGCGGGCGGGACCAGAGGTCGCAGGTTCAAGTCCTGGAGGAAGGAAGGGGCCTCTGTGGGGAGAGTGCCAAGCCTTCCTGGCTCTGGAAGGAGACGATCATGTCTGTGTGTCCAGATGCCCCGTGGAATCTGACCATCACTGCCTTGCAGACAGACAGCACAGGTAGGGTGCGACTGCTGGCCCGTGGGGCTGCAGTGCAGGGGTGGGGCTGTCTCCCCGCTCCAGCCAGGAGCCGGGATTTCAGAACACAGGTGAGAGGGAGGCTGTGTCCAGCGGTAGGAGCTGTACAGGGGGGGCTGGAGGCTTCTGGGTCGCCGGTGTCCCTACAGACAAGGCCACAGCCTCTTCCTTGCTCCGTCCACTGAGTGAGGCTGGCGCCAGTGCTGGGGCGATGTCCTCCCCCCAGACACCTCCCGCATTCTCTGTGGGATCAAACCCTGCCTGCTCCTTTAGATCCCTGCATTTTAATGTGTTTTTTTTTAAATATTTATTTACTTGAGATGGAAGGGGAGAGAGGGTGTTGGGGAGATCCCATCAACTGGTTCACTTCCCAAATGCTCTCAGTAGCCAGGGACAGGCTAAGGCTGAGGCTGGCGCTAGGAACTCCACGTGGGTCTCCCATATGGATGGCAGGGACCCAACTACTTGAGCCGTTGTCACCTGTCAAAGCCTCCCAGGGTGCACGTTAGCAAGAAGCTGGAATCAGGAAATGGAACTGGGGCTTGAACCTGAGCGCTCCAAATTTGGGCATCCCGACCAGCGTCTTAACCACTTAAGCCCACCCTACTATTTTTTTTAAATTTTTTAAAAATTTATTTGACAGATAGAGTTAGACAGTGAGAGAGAGACAGAGAAAGGTCTTCCTTCTGTTGGTTCACCCCCCAAATGGCTGCCACGGCCAGCACGCTGTGCTGATCCGAAGGCAGGAGCCAGGTGCCTCTCCTGGTCTCCCCTGGGGTGCAGGGCCCAAGCACTTGGGCCATCCTCCACTGCACTCCCGGGCCACAGCAGAGAGCTGGCCTGGAAGAGGAGCAGCCAGGACTAGAACTGGCACCCATATGGGATGCTGGTGCCGCATGCGGAGGATTAACCAAGTGATCCACAGTGCCAGCCCTGCCCTCCCTAATATTACTGTTATTAATAGTAAGCCTGAGATTGGTCTTGGTCTGTTTAAGCTGCCACAACAAAATACCAGAGACTTGGAGAATTAAGCCACAGACATTTATTTCTCGAGCTCGGGAGGCCTGAGGTCCAGGGTCAAGGTGAGGCCCCTCTCTGGCCACCCTCTTGCTGCAGCCTTGACCCAGGCAAACTCTCGGTGTCTCGTCCTCAAAGGGCTCAGACCCCCGGATTGTGAGGGTCCCACACTCCTGAGCTCAGGAATCCTGATTGCCTGCAATTATGCAAGTAGAGCGTCAGTGTATGAATTTTGCAGGAATACGGTTTAGCCCACGGCCAAAAGCAATGAGAACTGTCAAATTCAGCACCTCCCATTTCCCTCAGCCTCTGAAGGGGATCTTTGGGTAGATTTTTTTTTTACTTTATTTTTTTATTTTTTTGACAGGCAGAGTGGACAGTGAGAGAGAGAGTCAGAGAGAAAGGTCTTCCTTTTTGCCGTTGGTTCACCACCCAATGGCCGCTGTGTCCGGCACACCGTGCTGATCCGAAGGCAGGAGCCAGGTGCTTCTCCTGGTCTCCCATGGGGTGCAGGGCCCAAGGACCTGGGCCATCCTCCACTGCACTACCCGAGCCACAGCAGAGAGCTGGCCTGGAAGAGGGGCAACCGGGACAGAATCTGGTGCCCCGACTGGGACTAGAACCCGGTGTGCCGGCGCTGCAAGGTGGAGGATTAGCCTAGTGAGCTGCGGTGCCGGCCTTTGGGTAGATATTGAAACCCAGCAGACACACAGAAGACGCACACCCCATGTCACCATTCGACCTCTTTATTACTTGTAAATTCACTTTTCATTTCGGAGTCATGTGAATTGAACTCAAACTTTGGGTCTGATGGGGAACTCCCGGTGTCCACCCACAGCGAAATTTCTTTCTGGTGAATGACCCCATGGCTTTCTGATTTTAAGTATATTACCCTAAAAGGCACTTCGCTGGTCTTCCACTACTGGAAAATTTTTACGTTGCTTGTCTTTTGCTGATGCAATCAATACAGCAAGAAATGACTGCAGAAACAGCCCCCATACGTGCGCGCGCGTCTGTGAGATACTTCTCTGGCTTGGACGAGAGGCTGCGTTAGTAACTCCTACAGATGCTGCTAACTGGTGCTGCATGGAGTTTGTCGCAATTATGTTCCACGCAGCCACGTGCCATTCCCCCACCAAGCCTTGTCCTCACTCTAGTTTTACCTTGCACTGTCTTTTTTGGTGGATGGCATAAGTACCTTTCATTACATGTAAGAACCATTTTCTTTGTGTAGGATTTTTTTTTCTTAAGGATTTAAAGGGGCTCTTTTCATCTTAAGAAAATCGCCTGTTTTTTAGTCAAGAGGATATACGGGCCGGCGCCGCGGCTCACTAGGCTAATCCTCTGCCTTGCGGCGCCGGCACACCAGGTTCTAGTCCCGGTCGGGGCGCCGGATTCTGTCCCGGTTGCCCCTCTTCCAGGCCAGCTCTCTGCTGTGGCCCGGGAGGGCAGTGGAGGATGGCCCAGGTACTTGGGCCCTGCACCCCATGGGAGACCAGGAGAAGCACCTGGCTCCTGGCTTTGGATCAGCACGGTGCGCTGGCCGCAGCGCGCTGGCTGCGGCGGCCATTGGAGGGTGAACCAACGGCAAAAGGAAGACCTTTCTCTCTGTCTCTCTCTCTCACTGTCCACTCTGCCCGTCAAAATAAATAAATAAATAAAAATTTAAAAAAAGGATATACGCTCAGTGTAGCGATGACTAAGTACATCCCAGCCATCCACTGGCCACACTTCTCAGTGGCTTCTTTGCAAATCCTCCTCCAAGATTTCTTGCGGTCGACCTTTCGCTCAACCTTCCAGGGCCATCACAAGGGTGTTTCCACACCTCAGCTGTGGTTGCACCTCCTTGTCTCTCCCTGTCCCCTAGCTGGGGCCCATCCTCCGGGTCCTCCTGAAGTCTCTCCTCCTCCAGGAAGTCTTCCCTCCCCCATCACAGAACACGTGTGAGGTCCTGGGTGTGGTGTCTGTAGGCTCCTTGGACACGGCTCCCTCGGGCAGGTCTTAGCGGAGGGCTGTTGAACGACCACATGGCAAAACTCTCAGAGGTACACGGGGCCCTGAATCCGCGTGGATGACCCAGCACGAGCGCCTGCTGGGCAGTCTGTGCTGCTGCCCCACCCCGGCCCGGTCCCCACGGGAGGCAGCCAGGAAGAGAAACAGGAGAGCCCCTAGTGCGGCCCGAACCGAGCCTCCTCTCTGCCTCCCAGGGGCTGCGGCCCTGGCCAGTGGCTCCACGTTGCCGGTTCAGGAGGGCCAGTCTCTGCGCCTGGTCTGTGGCGCTGACAGCAACCCGCCTGCTGTGCTGAGCTGGACCCAGGGGACACGGGCCCTGTGGTCAGCCAAGTCCCCCGACCGGGCGGTGCTGGAGCTGCCCCGGCTGGAACTGCGGGACCGCGGATAATCACGTGCCGCGCTCTGCACCTGCTGGGCGCAGAAAACGTCTGTGAGCTTCTGGGTGCAGCTGAATTGGAGAACGCCTGTGGGCGGGGCACCCAAGGGTGGAGCACAGGGGCGGGGCACGGGGTGGGGCACCCAGCTGCGTCGGTCCCTGAGGGTGGCTCCTCACCGCGTCCTCACACCGCAGAGCGGGGAGGGTGCTCTCCAGGGAGCTCCGTCACGAGGACCCCTCACCCCATTCCCGGAAGTTCCACCTGCCTGATTAAATCTCTCCCCCCAAAGACCCCACCCCTAAACACCATCACACTAGGGGTTAGGAGGCCAACATGGGACCTCGGGGGACTCCACATGCGGTCCACTTCCAGCTTCCCACGCGACACAGTGCCTGGCTGTACTTGGACTGGACCTGGTGAGGCAAGTCCCCTCCCCTCCCCCAGTCCCATGCCCCAAGCTGGGCTGCTCTGCCTGGGGCCACAGGGCAGAGGGCTCCTATCATCCCACAGTTGGAGCCGCAGGACTGGGAGGCTGTGTTGGTAACGTGTCCAGCAGCAGGGGAGGGGATGGACAGAATGGGGTGCAGACACACGTGGCCGAGTGTCCAGTCACGAAACGATGCAGTTCTCTCATTTGTGGCAACATGGGTTGAAGCAGGGGTCGGCACGTTAGCGAAACAACCCAGGTAGAGAAACACAGGTAGCACAGGGTCTTAACCACATGAGGACCCTAACAAAGACAAAAGCGCGCTAGAGCAGGCATTATGGTGCTGTGGGTTGTCACTGCTTGGGCTGTGGGTTGCCCATATACTATAGTAAGGCAGTGCTTGGAGTCCTGGCTGCTCTGCTTCCAATCCAGCTCCCTGCTAATGCACCTGGGAAGGCAGCAGAAGATGGCCCACGAGCTTGGGACCCCGCACCCGCGTGGGAGACCCAGGTGGAGTTCCTAGCACCTGGCTTCAGCCTGACCCAGCCCCAGCTGTTGCAGCCATGTGGGGAGTGAAGTTGGAAGACATCCCTTTGTCTTTCTCTCCTCCATCCTCACCGCCCCCCCCTTTTTTTTTTTTTTGACAGGCAGAGTGGACAGTGAGAGAGAGAGAGAGAGAGAGAGAGAAAGGTCTTCCTTTTTGCCGTTGGTTCACCCTCCAATGGCCGCCATGGCCGGCGCGCTGCGGCCGGCACACCGCGCTGATCCAGTGGCAGGAGCCAGGTGCTTCTCCTGGTCTCCCATGGGGTGCAGGGCCCAAGCACCTGGGCCATCCTCCACTGCACTCCCTGGCCACAGCAGAGAGCTGGCCTGGAAGAGGGGCAACCAGGACAGAATCTGGCGCCCCGACCGGGACTAGAACCCGGTGTGCCGGCGCCACTAGGCGGAGGATTAGCCTAGTGAGCCACGGCGCCGGCCTCCTCACCGCCCTTTGAATAAATAAATCTTTTAAAATAAATGTATCTCACAGAAATTGAGAGTAGAACGAGAAAATAAGGAAAGAGAAGGATGGGGAGAGGGTGATTTAATGGGGACTAAGTTGCAGTTGGATAGGGCCAGCAGTTCTGGTGTTCTTTTGCATAATAGGACAAGTGTAGATAACAATAATGTGTTGTATATTTTTATTTAAAAATAAGGGAGGATTTTGAATGTTTTCATCAAAAAAGAGATTAAAAATGTTTTGAGGGTATGCCTTCATCTGAATGTTACGTTATGCATCCATGTATCAGGACATCGTATGGCACTCATACATACGTGCAGTTCTCAATGTATCAGCTACAGATTTTAAAAAGTTAAAGTTTAGGGACAGGCACTGTGCAACAGTTAACATGCCACTTGGAAAGCCTGCATCCCCTATCGGGGCGCTGGGTTCAAATCATGACCTCGATTTCCAGTTCCAGCTGCCTGCCACTGTGCACCGTGGAGAGAGCAGGCGATGGCTTAGGTACCTGACCTCTGCCACCCACATGGGAGACCCAGATGGAGTTCTGGGCTCTTGGCTTCAGCCTGGCCCAGTCACGGCTGCTGTGGGCATTTGGAGCGTGAACCAATGAAAGGAAGATCTCTTCTCTCTAATAAAAATAGTAATAAAATTTAAAAAATCAAAATAAAAAGGTGACCCATCCATACAATGCCATGGAACTTAGCAGTGAGAAAGACCCAAGCACTGATGCTGGCTGCGATATGAATGAATCCCAAAAGCATGACGCTAGGTGGAAGAAGCCAGGCACGAGCGACCGCTTGCTGTATGAGTCCACTTGGGCAAAATGTCAAGAAGAGGTGAGTGCCTGGAAACAGCTATGAAGTCGGTGGTTTCAGGAGGCAACAGGGACTGCTCAGGGGTGTGAGCTTCCCTTTGCGGGTGATGGAGGTGCTTTGGGATGAGCTTTGGGATGAGCCAAGAAGCTCTGTGGAGCTGCTCATGCACAAGCTGTTCATTTTACAGCAGCTGAATCCCACCTCTACAGACGATGATAATTTCAGCTTTCACCCCGTCTGCTTCAGCACTTGACTTCTTGGAACTTCCATTGGTCACCTGTTCAACAGGGCCAGCGACACCCTAGGCTTCCAGGTGTGTCTTGCAGGACTTGGCACATCGAGGCACACAGACAGTGCCTGGCGCACCTGAGCCCCAGGGAATGGTCTGCGCTGAGAGCCTGGGCCGAGCGCGTGCGGCCGAGGGACACTGGATGATCTTCAGCTGCCCGGCTGCACATGTATACTTGTGTATCGCTTGCACTGTCATTGAACCCGTGCCCTTGTGCACCACGGGGCAGAACACTGCTCACGTGCAGGGGGGAGTGAGAAGCCTATTTCAGGTCCCCCCCCCCGGCCAAAACTCTATTTCACTTCCCCCTCTCCCTCGTGGTCCATTCCCCGTGGGTCGCCGAGTTCCTGAGCTGCCAAGTCGTCCTTGATCTGCGACTCCAGGGCTGGACCTCACCCCGGGATCGTGGTGGGAGCTCCAGCAGGCTCCCGTCTCACCCCACCTCCCTGGGCACAGACAGCCTCCTCGTAATTACCTCCAACCCTGTTCTCCTGCAAAGCATCCTGCCCTGCCAGCCCCACCAGCCCCTGTGCCTCAAGCTGAGGTTCCTGATCCCTGAGGGCTGCAAGACTTTGAAGTCTCACCTCCATGTCAGCCACGCCCCTCACACACCTCAGTCACACCCCCGCCACTCCTGAAGACCTTGTGCCTTTTAGGTTCCAGGCAGGCTCCACCTGACTCGAATGCTGCTCCCTCTCCCCCGTTTCTGCAGCCCCTGCTCACCCTACAAGAGCCAGCCCAGATGCTGCCCTCCCCTCCCCCGCCCCCAGACGGGCTGCATTCTCAGCCTTCCCTCCCATCCCAACCCTTGTAGTGGAGCAGGCTTTATCCACCTCATTTGGGGCTGGGAGCTTCTTCGGCATGGGGCTGTCTTGTGCGTTGTAGGAGACTGAGCAGAATACCTGGCCTCTACTCACAGGATGCCAGGCGCCTTCCTCACCTGGTTTCAACAACCATAGATATCTTCAGACATTGCCAGGTGTCTATTGTGGTGGAAGAAAAAAAAAAAACCAATGGAGAAGAGTGACTCAGAGCCGGCCCCCTCGGCTCACACGGACGCTGGAGCAGAATGACACATGTTCTCCCCCTCTTTGCAGGGTGGCCACAAACACCTTGACGCCCCTGGACAGTCTCAAAATGATTATGTGCATTTTGGTTCTTTTCACTCACATTGACAAAGGATGCCTTGGGAAATACCGAGGCTTGTTTTCTTTATTGCACACCTACTACGTGCCATGCCCCGGGGAGTGCCTGCCTCATGTCAGAAGAGAAACTTGTGTGTGTTACGTTTGCGCTTTAAAGCTGGGACAGGCATTGTGGTGCAGGAGGTTAGGCTGCCGGCATCCCATGCTGGAGTTCTGGTTGGAGTCTCAGCTCCTCTGCTTCCTGTCCAGCCTCACGACAATGCATCTGGGATGCAGTGGGTGATGGTGCAAGTGCTTGGGTCCCTGCCACCCATGTGGAAGACCCGGATGAAGTTCCTGGCTCCTGGCTTTCGCCTGACCCAGCCCTGGCTGCTGCAAGCATTTGGGGCGTGAATCAGTGGATGGAAAATCCCTCTCTATCTCCTTTTCCTTTCTCTCTCTGTCTCTCTCTCTGTCTCTCTCTCTCTCTCTCTCTCTGTATGTGTGCTTTAATTTAAATAAACAAATCTAGACTTAGATAAGGAGAGATTTTATTCAAAATAATTATCGCAAGAGGAGAGGGAGGCTGTTGAAATAAGGAAGAGGCCTCCTATTTGCCACAAACAAGTCTTAACATATTTCAAAAGATTGAAATCACACACAGCATTTTTCCCCATCAAAGTGAAATAAAAACTATAAATCTATAACACAAGGAAAATGAAAATTCACAAATACACAGAAATTGCACAGCACACTCTTAAACAACCAACAGATCGAAGAAGGAATCACAAGGGAAATTAGAAAATACCTCGTGATAAATGGAAACCAAAACCACAGCATACTAAAATGTATGGTATACAGTGGAAACAGTGCTGAGAGAGAAACCCACAGCTGTAACACATCACAACAAAGGAAAGATCTCAAATCAATAACCTAATGTTATAGCTGAAGGAACTAGGGAAAGAAAAATTAAATCCAGAGCTAACAGGAAGGGAGAAATAATCAAGATGAGAGTGCCGACAAATAAAGCAGGGAACAGAAAGATGACAAAGAAAGTCAGCAAATGAGAAAGTTGGTCCTCTTAAAAGACCAGCAGTGGATCAATTTTTAGCAAGACTGGCTAAGGAAAAGCGTCGGATTATGAAAAGAAAGCATTATCACCCACGTCACAGAGCTGACAAGGACCACAGGAGACTGCTCTGAGCAACCGTGCACAGCAAACCGCATCATCTAGACGAAGGGACGGATTCCTAGAAACACGTAACCCACCAAGACTGAATCACGGAGAGACAGAACATCTGAACAGACCTACAGCTACTTAAGGGGATTGCATCAATCCTCAAAACATCTCCCAGGCCGGCGCCGCGGCTCACTAGGCTAATCCTCCACCTAGCAGCGCTGGCACACCGGGTTCTAGTCCCGGTCGGGGCGCCGGATTCTGTCCCGGTTGCCCCTCTTCCAGGCCAGCTCTCTGCTGTGGCCCGGGAGTGCAGTGGAGGATGGCCCAGGTGCTTGGGCCCTGCACCCCATGGGAGACCAGGAGAAGCACCTGGCTCCTGCCTTCGGATCAGCGTGATGCACCAGCTGCAACGCGCTGGCCGCAACGCGCCGGCCGTGGCGGCCATTGGAGGGTGAACCAACGGCAAAAAGGAAGACCTTTCTCTCTGTCTCTCTCTCTCTCTCACTGTCCACTCTGCCTGTCAAAGATAAAAAAAAAAAAAAAAAAAAAAAAAAAAAAAAAAAAAACCCTCCCACAGAAAAGCCCCAGACCAGCTGGCCTTGTTGGTATATTCTACTAAATATACTAAATATTCAAAGAAGTAGCACTAATTCTTCTCAAGTACTTCCCCCAAACTGAAGGGGAATGGGCTCTTCCTAACTTGTTCTAGGAGGCCAGTGTTACCCTTGCTAACAAAGCTGAAGACACTACAAGGAAATAAGGCTACAGACCAATGTCTTATGTGTATTGATAAAAGCATCTACAACAAAATAGTAGCAAACGGAAATCAGAAGCACACACCATGACTAGCTAAGATTTATTCCTGGAACGCACAGAGGTTCTGCATATGAAAACCATCAACATAACATACTGCAGGAATAGAATGAAGGAACCACACACAATCATTTCAATTGACGCACAAAAAGCACTTGACATAATCCAATATCCTTTCATGCTAAAAACGCCCAACAAACTAGAAATACCTCAACATAATAGAAGTTAAACACAGAAAACTCATAGCTTACATCACACTCAATGGTGGAAGAATGAAGTATTTTCTTCCAAGACCAGGAACAAGACAAAAGCACCTGCTGTCGCCACTTCTGTTCAAAATAATACTGAATTCTGTCCAGATTCACTGGGCAACAGGAAGAGCTACAAAGCACTTCACTGAAAAGGAAGAAAAATTATATCTGTTCCCTGACAACATGACCTGTTGATATATAGAAAAGCTTATAGATCTCTCTCTGTGTGTCACATACACACACACGTGTGTGCGTGTGAAACTGATGACGCAAATAAATGAGTTCAGCAAAGCTGTAGGGTAAAAAACATATATCAGTCAGTTCTGGGGTGGGCGTTTGGTGCAGAAGTTAAGTGGCCACTTCGGGGGCTGGCGCTGTGGCACGGTGGGTTGAGCCACAGTGTGCATGCGACGGCGGCATCCCGTAGTGCAGTGGGGATTGGAGTCTTGGCTGCTCTGCTGCAGATTCGGTTTCCTACAGATGCGCCTGGGAAAGCAGCAGAAGATAGTTCAAGTGTTTGGATTCCCCACTACCCACAAATCTTCAATGATACCCTAGAAGTTGGGCCAGGCTGAAGCCATGAGCCTGGAAGTCCAACTGGGTCTCTCGCATGGGTGTCAGCGGCCCAATTATGTGGGCCATCTCCTGCTGCTTTCCCAGGTGCATTAGCAGGGAACTGGAGCAGCCAGGACTCAATCCAGCTCTCAGATACAGGATGCTGGTGGCTTCGTCCTTACCCACGACTCCAGCCTCCATCGCTACTTATGGGCTCAGGCCGGAAGCCCTCGGAGGAGGGCGGACCCTGCCCTTTCCTGATTAGCTCTAGGGGCTGTACATCAGCCGCAAGAGGCAGGCGCCCGAGGGCGTTAAGCTCCAATTGCCTCACTGATTGGCTGTGGCATAGCGCATCTAGCTGCTGGTTGGCTGCGCCTCGTCCATCGCTACTTAGGGGCTCAGGCCGGAAGACCTCGGAGGAGGGTGGACCCTGCCCTTTCCTGATTGGCTCTAGCGGCTGTACGTCAGCCGCAAGAGGCAGGCACCCGAGGGCGTTAAGCTCCAATTGCCTCACTGATTGGCTGTGGCATAGCGCATCTAGCTGCTGATTGGCTGCTGGGGTTGCCGCGCACTTCTCGTGGGGGGCGCCAGCAGGTCGGTGGCCAGGCGGTGCGGGGCCTGTGGGCGACCCTGGCCATCGTTGGGAGCGGGCCCGGCGCTGAGACTGCCCAATCTGTCAGACTGCGTATCGCCAGCACACCCTGGGTCTGTTAGGCTGCCTGATTCAGTCCCACATTCCACTGCCTAGAAGATGGACGTGGAGAGGAGAGCGGGCCAGGGGAGAGCTGTGCAAAGCTGGGTGACCACAGGTAAGGGTTCTGTACTTGAAATCTGCTGTCTGCTCCCAGGCACCCCTCGGATCCCCGTCCCTAGCTCCTCCTCGGTTGAGGAACTTGACAGGCACAACCCAAACCCGACAGGTGCCCAAGGCAGGGTGGGTGGGGTACCAGGGATGGGGGTGTCTGGGGGAGAGGTAACTTCGTGGTAACACCAAGGCCAACACACTTCCGGGACCTGGGTCGCAGGAGCACTGTGTAGCCTGCGTTACAGAATTGTTGGAGGTTACAGAGGTAACAGGTGGTGCGAGGGTCGCAAGCCAACCTCAGCAGTTGACCTACTCTGGGGTTTTTGCCACCTCCGACCTACGTGCTACCGAGGCTGGTGTCGTGGCTTCACTCCGGCTAAGCTGTCTTCTATGAAAATACACCCTGGCCGTGTCTCACAAGCTATGTTGTAATAAACCTGGAAATGAGAAATTTAAAATCAACTACTTTTCCTAAACCATGTTCTACCCATGTCATACATCCTTGCTTTGCTATATTCATTCACTATATATATTTATGAGTACAATATATGTGAATTTATGTGTATACACTTACATACAATACACATATATAAAACTTTTATATGAATGACAGGCCATCCAATTTTCACTTAAATGTGAGATATTTCAGGCATACTGAGAGGCATAAAAATGGCTTACCAACATTGTATACCCACCATCAAGCTTAAAACTGAAAACACGACCCCTTTCGGACTTTCTTCTCCAAACACATCTCTCATTTTCAAACCTAGTGATAACTGCTCTCCTGAACCCAACATGGAGTTATAAGGAATTTAACCTTCTCTGAAGAGAGATCTGGCCATGGCCCTTGGCTTCTGGAGGAAATCTCTATGCTCTGAGAGGGCCGTGCATCATAGGAGTGTTACCTCCCCTTGAATTACACTGGATGGTCTAAAAACGTGATTCAGGGAAGGCATGGCCTTCTCTGATTTTATTTTTTTTGACAGGCAGAGTGGACAGTGAGAGAGAGAGAGAGAGAGACAGAGAGAAACGTCTTCCTTTGCCATTGGTTCACCCTCTAATGGCTGCCATGGCTGGCGCGCTGCGCTGATCCAAAGGCAGGAGCCAGGTACTTCTCCTGGTCTCCCATGGGGTGCAGGGCCCAAGCACCTGGGCCATCCTCCACTGCACTCCCGGACCACAGCAGAGAGCTGGCCTGGAAGAGGGGCAACTGGGACAGAATCCAGTGCCCCAACCGGGACTAGAACCCAGTGTGCTGGTGCCGCAAGGCAGAGGATTAGCCTAGTGAGCCGCGGCGCCGGCCCTTCTCTGATGTTTTTAACAACAGGGCTGGTTTGGAGTGGGAGCTAACCAGACCAGGTGGTCTAACAATGTAATTTAGGATGGGGGTTTTGAATCAAGGGATATCAGTTCAACTTCAGGGGGAGCTGGATAATAAGATCAGCCATGGGGGGAAGTCAATCCTGCCCAAGAGATGGGGGCATAATAAAACCTCTAGATGCAGGGCCTGGATGGGCTTCTCTGCCTGGTTATATCCTGTGCCGATGGTTGCGCAACATCACCAGGAAGGTTAAGTTACGCTGTCAGGGACTCCACAGGAAGAGAACGACTTGGAGCTTTGCAGTTGGAACTTTCTCAGGCTCTGCCCTTATCCGTGGCTGATTTAATCAGTATCCATGAGTTGTGAGTGACAGTAACTCTGAGGGAAACAGCTTTCAGTGAATCCTGTGAGTACATCTGGTGGATAAGCAAACCTAAGGGTAGTCCTGAGGCCCCAAAGTCTTGCAACTGATTTCAGAGTTGCGAGTGGTCAGAAGAGACCCCCAAATCTGCAACTGGTGTCAGCAGTGAGGGCATCTTGTGCGGCGTCCCAAGCTTTTCAGTTGGCATCAGAATGGGGTTTACTAGGACAACCTGAATCACTGAACCATGGTTTGTAAAAAGGAAGGGTGTAAGGTTGGGATGACTGACCTTTGATTCCTGGACTGTAAGGAGGTGACCCACAAGCATGGAAATGAGGATTTCTGTAGCCAGTTCCAGGAAGTACAAGCTACCAACGGTTTTTCACAATGATGGATCCAACCCTCAATCATGGATGCATAAGGAAACAAGCTAAATATGCGTTCGCTTGGTTGGTTGTGTCTGTAACAGCTAAAATGACCCTGGACCAAGCTTGGGTTCTGATCAGTTTGAGTGCAGCTGCTAACCTCAGGGCCATCGCTAAAGGGAAAGGTTATGCTGAAGCAACACACAGCAAAGAAGATCATGGTGGCTCACAAGAGAATGAGGAAATACAGGGAGAATTAAGGGGACACGACAAATGGTGCAAATCTTATAAGAAGACATTAGTGGAGTTAAAACAAAAGTCTCTATGGAGCACCCTTGGAAATTAGCTGGACCAATGGGACCTCCCCCCCAACTAGGTCTGCAACACTGAAGGGCCATAGTCAAGACTGCTCTGTTTATCCTAGATAGGAGGAAAGGTTTTTTTTTGTTGTTGTTGTTTGTTTGTTTGAAAGACAGAGTTACAGAGAGAGGTAGAGACACAGATAGGTCTTCCGTCCACTGGTTCACTCTCCAGATGGCCTCAATGGCCGGAGCTGCGCCGATCCGAAGCCAGGAGCCAGGAGCTTCTTCCGGGTCTCCCACGTGGGTGCAGGGGCCCAAAGACTTGGGCCATCTTCCACTGCTATCCCAGGCCATAGCAGAGAGCTGGATTGGAAGAGGATCAGCCGGGACTAGAACCGGTGCCCAAATGGGATGCTGGCACTTTAGACCAGGGCTTGAACCTGCTGTGCCAGCCCCTGGAGGAAAGTTTAAAGTCAGAAGACGAATGTGACTATGAGTAACTGATGTCCCTGAGGTAATGGAACCTATAAGACAAGGGCTGGGGGCTTGGCATATCACTTAAAACTTTGATTAAGACACTCACAATCCATATCAGAATGTCTGGGTTTGAGTTCTGACCCCACTACCCATCCAATCACCCTGCTAATGCACACTCTGGGAAGCAGCAGATGATGGCTCAAAAACTCGCATCCCCGCCATGCATGTGGGAGAGTTGGACTGAGCTCCTGGCTCCAGCCTTTTGTCTGGCCCAGTACCAACTGTTGAGGGCATCTGGGGACTGAGTCAGTAGATGCAATCTCTCTCTCTCTCTGCCTCTCCAGTACATAAAAATGCATAAATAAATAAAGATAAGTGACAAAAAGGCTTGGGTCCCTTGGCTTAATCCCCAGCTGGGACAGAAAATTATATTCATATTAGAAGTAAAATGGTCAGGAGACGGGTAAGAGATATTTCCAGGCTCCCTTGATATGTGAGCCTCATACAATGTGATTCCAAAATCTGTTGGTGAAATCCTAACAGGAGTTATAGCTAGATTGGCAAGCTGTAGTTAGAATGGGCCTGCAAGATTTTACAGGATTAAGTAGATTCAGATGAAAACTGGAATGGCTGAACACTCTACAAGGATGCATTTACCTGAATGTATCATGGGGATGGAAGGTGTGTCTGCTGGAAGGATGTTTCCCCAACCTATGACTGTGTAACAGAAGGCATTTAAATCCTCCCTTCAGCCAGTATTGGCTGAATATGCTAAACAGGAAACCAGTAAGATTGCCCAGTCACACACAGATTATTAACTTAAAACAGTAGAGGACATCTGGTGACCAGAACATGTTAGAGACCCAGTATTTGGTTCAGTTATTCAAATTTTGGAGGACACATTTTGCATATCTAGGAATATTGCTAGTTCCTATCCATGAAGGTACTCAGAAAAAGTCTTGGAATCTATTGGAAGATTTGAGTTGTAGTAAAAGCCAGTGAGTGGCCAGTGCCGCGGCTCACTAGGCTAATCCTCCACCTAGCGGCGCCGGCACACCGGGTTCTAGTCCTGGTCGGGGCACCGGATTCTGGCCCAGTTGCCCCTCTTCCAGGCCAGCTCTCTGCTGTGGCCCGGGAATGCAGTGGAGGATGGCCCAAGTGCTTGGTCCCTGCACCCCATGGGAGACCAGGATAAGTACCTGGCTCCTGCCTTCGGATCAGCGCAGTGCACTGGCAGCAGCGCGCCAGCCGTGGCAGCCATTGGAGGGTGAACCAACGGCAAAGGAAGACCTTTCTCTCTGTCTCTCTCTCTCACTGTCCACTCTGCCTGTCAAAAAAAAAAAAAAAGGCCAGTGAGCACCACCCAGTGGTGAATGCTGAGGTTCTGGGCCAGAAAACTTCCCTTTGAGGGACAGCCAGCTGGCTGTTGGGCTTTGAGACCATGGGAGAGAGAGGAAAGGAGACTTGGTCTTGGGGCTTCACAGAGAACCGTGGCAGGGTCCCCCTGCCCCCAGCTGTTCCTGAAGCTTCACCTGGTGTCATTCCTGCTTCTCCAGGTGAACAGGTCTTTGGGATGACCAAAGGAACAGAAGCTCTCGCCTTGCCAAGGACACGTCCTGCTTTGCCTACTCTGACGTCCCCATCACCTCACTCCTGAACCGCCTGGCCAAGGGCTTCTCCTGCTCCCGGCAGCCGCTGCTGCTGCTTCTGCACATGGGGCTCCCACACGCACAGCCAGGTGTGAGAGAAGGGAAGCAGCGCGGGGGCCGTCTGCAGAAGCCGGGACACGGGCTGGGCGGGTTATGGATCGGTGGTGTGAAGACAGAGGACACCAGGGCACGGGTACCAAATAGCCAGGGTGGACTAGACAGCCGTGAGCCTGGTTGTGGCAGGGCCGGGCTATCTGGGGCGGATTGGCCCGGGAGTGAGATTGGCGTAAGGGTGGCCGTGCAGTTAGAGCAGTAGGAAGACATGAGCCTGAAGGAGCTGTTTCAGCTGCCGCTGGAAGCCTCGAGTGAGTCTGTTCTTCGGAGTCTCCATGGGCATCCTTTCTCATATGCGAAAGACAACATGGAGACAGCAGTGGAGTGGGCGTTGTGTGCCACAGTGCCCTGCAGATCCACAACATTCCCCTTGGTGAGCCAGATGGAACGTCCAAAGACCCAGAACTACTGGTCAGGGGAAATCGTGCCCCTCCTCCTCCCGGGAGCCTCAACACTAATGAAGAAATACCTGCAAACGTTAAGGACCACTATAGGACTCCTTGGTGAAGGTGACTTTTCCTTATGAGTGCATGATATTCACTCAACGATCCAAAGTCCTACTGCCTATTTTATGTAGAGTGGGGGCAGTTTCGAATGTTATTCCCCAGAAAACACCCTAGCAGTCTTGGATTGGGATGGCCACTTGGGGGTGGGGAGAAGGAAGTCGACAAAGGCGGTCTATCTGTTGAATCAGTAACACTTTAGCATCACTGGGCTTGCGGCCCCGCCAGCCTCCAAGCGTTCACTCTCATAGCAATGACACTAGGTTTGGTGAGTACGCTGGTTTTCAACACTAGGAAGCAAAGAGAAAGGAAATGGCTGGCCCAACAAGTGTCACAAATGATCACAACAAAACCAGGAAAGTTGTGGATGGAAGGAAGAGAAGCCGAGGGGGAGCTCAGCTTAGATATCCAGCCTAGGGCAGGTGGGGACCACAGCCGGCATCAGCCTTCATCAAATGCACCGGACGTTCTGCCAGAGAAGGGTGAGTCTTCGTGTTCAGGCCAGAGGAGGGAAGATGCAGGGAGACTTGTCTGTGAGACCCTGGGTCTGGGGGCTTTACAGAGTCTTTCAGAGGCTCCTTGTGAGTCACAGGGAGAAGGCTGGGCCCTGGAGGAAGCAGGGGCGCAGAGGCAGGACACCTGGCTGACTCCTCACACCCCCTCCCCCAGCATCTGCCAGGCTGGTCAACTCCTCTTGCTCCTTGGAGACGACGCTGCAATGCAGCTGCTCCTTCCACGGGACCCCCACGCCCTCCGTGCAGTGGTGGCTGAGAGGCGCCCCCGTGGGTGTGAGCGGCACAGACAGAGGCCCCCAAGTGACTTCCAGCATGCTGGGCACCTGGGCTAACAGCACCATCAGCCTGCGCGAGGAGCCAGAAACAGGCACGAGCCTTGTTTGTGAGGGGAAGAACCCAAATGGGATCCATGCTCTGAGCATCCTGCTGATGTCAGGTGAGAGTGCGGGGCGGGGGTGGGGGCGGGGGCTCGGGCACAGGGTGAGGATGAGAAGCAGGGTGGGGACTGGCGCCCGGGCAGGAGGAAGGGGCAGGGTTGTGGCTCCACATCAGGGGTCTGGGGAGGGCAGCCTTCCTCACCTGCTCCCTGCTTCCAGGAAAGAGCCGTTTGGCTCCGCAGGTCTTCCTGAAGGGGCTGCTCCAGGGTGTTGTCTACGGAAGCCTCGCAGTTACACTGCTCTTCCTCTGCCTCCTCCCGGTCATGTGAGTACATCTCAGTCCATTCTCCGAAGCTAAAGCAAAGCACTCGGTTTGTGAAAAGGATCTGGCGCATGGCTGTGGAGGCTGGGCAGAGCGCGGCACCAGCACCTGCCTGGGTCTTCCTGCCGCCTCACAGCGTGGCAGAGAGCATCACATGGCGATGCTGGTGCTGGCGAGGGGCCTCTTCCTCTCCTTATATAACCACTAATGCCATCAAAGGTTCCCCACTCTCATGGTTTCTTACAGTCCTGCTTGCTCCCCGAATGTCCCAGTTGCAAGCACCATTAGCATAGCTTTGGGAATGAGGTTTCTCACGCATGAGCTTTTGGGGGGCACACGCAAATGAATACCAGAGTTAAAATCCACCCACGGCCGGCGCCGCGGCTCACTAGGCTAATCCTCCACCTGCGGCGCCAGCACACCGGGTTCTAGTCCCAGTCAGGGCACCAGATTCTGTCCCAATTGCCCCTCTTCCAGGCCAGCTCTCTGCTGTGGCCCGGGAGTGCAGTGGAGGATGGCCCAAGTCCTTGGGCCCTGCACCCCATGGGGGACCAGAAGAAGCACCTGGCTCCTGCCTTCGGATCAGCGCGGTGCGCCGGCCGCAGCACGCCAGCCGCGGCGGCCATTGGAGGGTGAACCAACGGCAAAAGGAAGACCTTTCTCTCTGTCTCTCTCTCTCACTGTCCACTCTTCCTGTCAAAAAAATTAAAATCCACCCACAAGCCTCCCCCAAAGCCTGCTACCCAGCAGATCCTCGTGGTAGTACAGACACAGGGACTCCACCCCCACCCCCGCAAGAACCTCAGAGTCTCAAAAGACAAAGAGACTTCCAACGTGGTCATCACAGTTCAGAGCCATCAAGACTAATGCTGCCGGGCATTTTATAAAGGAGAGCCAAGGAGCCCACTGTGATCCTGGAGAAGCCAGGGGAATCCCTGTGACGCTGTCCGGGGTGGGCCAGGAATGCTGAGCTGTCATTGGTTGGAAAGTAGCATATGCCAGAAGTCCACATTTGAGGCATTTCCAGTCTTTGTGTGATGTTAGGTACATTGAGGTAATGGCTGAGAGTGAGGTTGGTGTTAGTGCGTGAAGATTCTTGAATCCTGGCTGAACGTGTTGGCTGGAAGCCTGGAGTGAGAAGGCCAGACTTTCCGGCGGGTCAGGCCAGAGAGCCCGCCGAAGAACCTCTGGCCAATCCAGAAGGCTTAGGCTGAATCTTCGGTTGGGAGCCATGGGGAATGCTAACCTGGGAAGGAAAAATGTGAGCATAGGCAGGCATACGGACCAGAGAAGGTAGGAGGCCAGAGGCCACGCAGGAAGCCGGTGCCAGCGTCAGGGAGCAGGAAAGAGCCAGGCCTTCGCTGGGGCACAAGCTCTCAAGAGAGAAAAGGAGGAGGAAGGGGGCAAGACAAAGTGAGGAGCTGTTTTCCAGGTGTAACCAAGAGGACTTACCGACCAGCAACAGTCTCTCTGTGGTTTGCAAGGCCCTCTTGTAGCTGACCTCAGCTGAGCCCCCACAGCCCGGCAGGCAGGGTTTCCCTACCACACAGCACTCAAAACCCATTCCCGCAGAGGCTGTGTGGATTTCCACAGACAACACAGCAAGCAGGCAGTGTTGCTGGGGTTCAAGGCTGGAACTGCTGGCCAAGAGCAGAGCCCGCCGTGGGATTCAGGGAGGTGGTGAGCCACAGCTGGTCAGAAACTCCTCTCCTCAGAGTGAAACATATGCGAATGAAGCAGACAAAGAAAATCACAGCAATCAAAGCAAAAGGGAGCCCCCAACTCAGAGCAGGCCAAGAACCCCAGAGATCTCTGAAGCCCGAAGAGATGGGAGAATCCACCATCGCCCCAACATCTGAGAGCCAGCCGTTGGTGGGTATCTGTTGGGCCTGGAATCTAGTCTATGAGGAGCACATGAATAAGACTGTGGGGAGTGGCCCATACATTGCTGTGGGGAAAGCATCCCCCCCACCCCCAGTTTTGCCTGCAGATCATCTTATAGTTGGTGGAGCTAAGGCCTGCAGAGGGAAGGAGAGTTGAAAATTAAGAGAAATTAAGGGGAATTGGAACCAACACCCTCCACACACTCGTGCACACCAGCACCCTGGGTCCCCACTGAGAAGAGGGCTGTGGGAGGGGCCCCCTAACAGCTTCAGAGTGGAAAACAGAGGGTTTGGCCTCTGAGTCTGGCAGGCAGCAGGAGAGCAGCATGGGCGCCAGGGCCCGAGTCTGCCCTAAGTGATGGCGATGGAGCCAAACCCAGGTTACTTGTTGGTTTATCACACGGCCTTGGCAGGACTTGGAAGGGACGGTGCCCGAGGCTTCTAGGCCTCCCTGTTATCAGCCACTTATGACTCTCCAGGACTTGAAGTGCCTCGTTCCCTCTTAACATTCGGTGCTAGCAGCCGGCGTCTCTTTGTGAGCAAACCAGGCATCTGCTAGAGTCCACCGATAGTTACTGAAATGCCTCCTCCTTGTCTCTCTGCTGGGATCCCAAAATTGGGTCAGATTCTCTCAGAAGAGTAGCCAGGGTGGTGGGAAGGGCACCTCACAATAAGGGGACTGAGCCAGGGGGTTACAGTGGCCCAGAAGAGAGAGGGACCAGAACTGCCCAGGGAAGCCAGGCGAGACTTCCTTGCGTAGTCTATGAAAAACCCAAGGAATGCCAGGTACCGGGGATGCACAGGGAAGACCAGAGGGAGAAGGCGGGGTTGCAGGCGCCAACTGTGGGATTCTGAGAAAAGGCAAAGCAGTGCCTCCCCCACATCGTCTTAATGTGTGGTCAAAGGGGTGTCCGTTTAAGGTTTGGACACCTCGCTCTAGACCTATTCCAACATTCTCTGATTTCCCCTCTCTGTACTTCTCCTTCCAGGAAAAGCAAGATAAACCGGAGCCGCTTAAGCCGTGGAAACTCCATCATGCCTGGAGTCCTCATTAGCCCCAGAATCACAAAAGCCCACAAAACTCGGAGAGCTCTCAGGAACCCTGGGGTTTGCAATGAACCTGGAGCCCCCAGAGGCCCCTCAGCTCAGAAAGTCCTCTCCACCCCAAGCTGCTCCTTACACTTGTTCCCCATTGACAACGCTCCATCTTGGACTTGCTCCTACGGCCTGCCAAGGCAAACCTACCATGTGTTGTTTGAATCAGCCAGAAGAAATATGTCCCACCCTTGCATGGCATTAAAAGAAGGGAAAATACAGATGAACCTATGAAACAGGCCCAGGGAGAAGTAACTTTTTATGCCCCTCCTGTGTGTGCCCAGTTCCTAAGATTCACACCCGAGAGCACCACGCCTTGAAGCCATCTCATTGTGCCGAATGCCAACTTCAACGCTTAGTGTCCGTATGCCTTTGGAGCAGGCAAAAGGTGGAGAAAGTTTTCAAGATGAGGCGCTGGAGTGTGATCTTGCGGGAGCTTAGAATGTCCTGTATCACAAGAGCAGAGACCCTCCCTCGCCCTGTCTTGTTTTCTGCTTGATCACGAACACCTAGAGTGGTGCTAAAATGTAGAACAAGTTCTCTCAAATGTCTGTCAGACAATTGAGTGAACGAATAAGTTTTAATCTGCTGGCCGGCGCCGCAGCTCACTAGGCTAATCCTCCGCCTAGCGGCGCCGGCACACCGGGTTCTAGTCCCGGTTGGGGCGCCGGATTCTGTCCCGGTTGCCCCTCTTCCAGGCCAGCCCTCTGCTGTGGCCAGGGAGTGCAGTGGAGGATGGCCCAGGTGCTTGGGCCCTGCACCCCAAAAAAAGAAAAAAAAAAAAGAAAAAAAAAAAAGTTTTAATCTGCTGAAAATTTTTAAGCAAACAAGCGATCAGCTATGTAGAGAAAGAGAATTAAAGATGCACTTAGAAGAAGTAAAGAGCCCAGTTAAGAGGTTATTGCGAGATTTCTTGGTCAGGCTGCAAGGCAGGCATGTGGGGATTGAAATTCTAGCATTAGAATGGACCATGGTTGGCCGGCGCCGCAGCTCACTAGGCTAATCCTCCACCTAGCGGCGCCGGCACACCGGGTTCTAGTCCCGGTCGGGGCGCCGGATTCTGTCCTGGTTGCCCCTCTTCCAGGCCAGCTCTCTGCTGTGGCCCGGGAGTGCAGTGGAGGATGGCCCAGGTGCTTGGGCCCTGCACCCCATGGGAGACCAGGAGAAGCACCTGGCTCCTGCCATCCGATCAGCGCGGTGCGCCAGCCGCAGCGCGCCAGCCGTGGTGGCCATTGGAGGGTGAACCAATGGCAAAAGGAAGACCTTTCTCTCTCGCTCTCTCTCTCTCTCTCTCTCTCTCTCACTGTCCACTCTGCCTGTCAAAAAAAAAAAAAAAAAAAAAAAAAAAGAATGGACCATGGTTGTGTGCTGTTGTCCTCAGAACAGATGACAGCCTCCCTTCTGGAGCTGAAATGCTGTCATTTTCAGGGCACAGAAAGAGGTCACCCCTTCCCCGGGGCTGTGTTTGTGAATAAATACCAGTGTGACAGCTACCTCGTGCTCAGGGGGGATGTTGACATCAACCCCCTCCTGATCTTGCGTGAAAGTTCGTAGCTTCCACAGGAACACGAGCTCACAACCTGGTCCGTAGAATGAAGGGAACAAGGGAGACCCTGAGCCTGCCTCTGTGGCCGCCACAGGTACACAGGAAAACAAAGAGATACAAAGCTAGTTTAATATGCTGGTAAATTCTAGGAAGAAAAAGGACAGGGTTGGCCGGCGCCGCGGCTCACTAGGCTAATCCTCCGCCTTGCAGCGCCGGCACACTGGGTTCTAGTCCCGGTCGGGGGTGCCGGATTCTGTCCTGGTTGCCCCTCTTCCAGGCCAGCTCTCTGCTGTGGCCAGGGAGTGCAGTGGAGGATGGCCCAAGTGCTTGGGCCCTGCACCCCATGGGAGACCAGGAGAAGTACCTGGCTCCTGCCATTGGATCAGCGCGGTGCGCCAGCCGCGGCCATTGGAGGGTGAACCAACGGCAAAGGAAGACCTTTCTCTCTGTCTCTCTCTCTCTCACTGTCCACTCTGCCTGTCAAAAATAAAAAAAAATAAAAAAAAATAAAGAAAAAGGACGGGGTAGTATGTGAAAATAAGGGGGGACCCCAGTTCAGATTCCAGAGCCAGAGAAGGCCCCTTGGAGAAAGTGAGTCCTGTGCGACACCTCGAGGATTACTACGAGCTTGCCAGAGAGAGGGACAGCAGACTCCGGCCTCAGAGATGGGAGCCGTTGGGTGGATTCAGCAGCGCAGAGGCTGGCGCTGAGTGGGGATGAGCCGCCGGGGCTAACACGTGCAGGGCCCCGAGGACTCCGGGGTGAGATTCAGCTTCCTGTCCGCACTGATGGAGGGCTAGTTCCCTCTGTGCGGGCTCACGGGAATCTTACCTAGCGGAGGTTTGCAGTTGCTTGCAATTTGCTTTTACTGAAGAAACAAATCCTCCGTGTGGGAGGGAGCGAGGGAGAAACACAAGCTTGGGGAGAGGGAGAGTGGGGGGCTTGGGAGCAGACTGAGATCCAGAGGAGTGGGAGAGACAACGGAAAACAGGCTGAGGACTGGGAACGGGGAGCCAGGATTCCACGTGTTGCATTGGTTGCCGGACGGGAAGCAAAGGAGGGTACACAGGTGATTTCTGGTTGTTTCCGGGGGGGCACAGCACTGGCCATTTTGTTCTTGATCAATGGCTCCCAAGAGCCCTATCGCCTGCTTGTCCCCGCAGATCGGGGGCGAGGAGGCGCGTCCCTTCACAGCGGACCGGCCCGCGTCAGTCTGGGCAGGGGTCTAGAACCCCTACTCCTGACGGCTGGGGGCACCCCCTGCGAACGGTTGCTGAGGCCCGGCTCAGGCGCGGGAGACTCCGTCCTTATCCACGGCCCCTCCCCTTCCCAGCAGCCCCCGCGCACATCGTGAAGCCCTGATTGGCCCCTCGGCAGACTCGCGCATGCTCAGTGGTGCACCTGTGGGGCGGGGCTTAGGGCCCACATCCGGGTGTTACCTCCGGCCGTGGGGAGGTTGTTGAAGCTCAGGCCGCCTCGGGAACTCGGGTCGGTGCTCAGTCCGCTCTCCTCCACGCTAGTCACGCTTGGTCCGTGCCGGTGCACACGGGGGTTCCGCGTGGGAGCTCGCCGGGCTCACGGTCATTAAATCAGTCCAGTTTGTCGCCCGGGAAGGCCAGTTCTGCGGTCACCGCGTCTCTCGCCGTCGGGCACCGCACGGCAATCCGGGAGGACTTCCCGGAAATGGTGCCGCGGAGGCAGCGACCCTGGGCCGCCCTCGGCGTGCTGGCGGCTGAGGGGCCGTGGGAGGCGCCTCAGTAAAACGCTCCCGTTCCACAGGTGAGCGAGTGGAGGCTGCCGGGGGGCGCCGGGCCTGGTTGTTTGGAAGCAGCTGGGACTTCCGGCTGGGATGCGCGACTTGGATTTTTTCAAGCGCGGGCCGCACGAAAGCCTCTGCGTGTTCAGTGTTTGAAAACGCGGATCGGAGCTGTTTCTGAGGAGAAACAGTTGTTTTCGCGTGAGTCAACTTTCTTACGTAACTCTCACCAGGCGGCCGCCAGCCTCTGATTCTGAGAGAAATGTGCGGAAACGAAGTCCTTATTTCTTTAACACATCGTGAGGCGTGTTTTTAAGTGATTGCAGCCAAAATCTAGAGAGACCACAATCTATAGAAACACCCAAAAACCAAGAAAAATGGGGGCACTTGGGATGTCCCACTTTCTATATTGGAGTGCCTGGGTTTGAGTCCTGCCTCCACTTTTTTTTCTTTTTAAAGATTTATTTATTTGAAAGAATTACACAGAGAGAGGAGAGGGAGGGGGTGGAGAGAGAGGTCTTCCATCTGCTGGGTCACCCCCAATGGGCCGCAACGGCTGGACCTGCACTGATCTGAAGCCAGGAGCTTCTTCCGAGTCTCCCATGTGGGTGCAGGGGCCCAAGGCCCTGGGCCATCTTCTACTGCTTTCCCAGGCCATAGCAGGGAGCTGGATCGGAAGTGGAGCAGCTGGGTCTCGAACCGGCATCCATATGGGATGCTGGTGCTTCAGACCAGGGCGTTAACCTGCTGCGCCACAGTGCCAGCACCCTGCCTCCACCTCTGACCCAGCTTCCTACTAATGCGCCCTGGGAGGCCTCCGATGATGGCTCAAGGACGTGGGTTCCTGTCACCCATGTGGGAGACCTGGATGGAAGTCCTGCCTCCTGACTTGAGCCTGACCCGGCCCTGGCTGCTGCAGGCATTTGGGGAGTGAACCAGCAGATGGAAGATATCTCTCCATCTCCCTCTCCCACTCCTTCTGCTATTTTCAAATAAGTAAAAATATTTTTGAGAAGTAAAATAGCATCAGAAACACTGGGGGAGACCAATTAAATCAAGAGGGAGGAGGAGTCTGCTTCCAATTAGGATACAGAAAGCCACACGAGAGTGTCCCTTCCACCCTGCAAGGCAAGGAGCCAGATTATTTGTAAAATAATGACTCTGTTACTCAGAGAGCTAAGCTGTAAGCAGTGATGTTTACAGAATTTCCAGACGGTAACAGCCCCTCCAAGGAGAGAAGGAGCAGGGAGCTGGCTCACCCTCATCGGCGCAAAGGAGGAATCGTCCCTAAAGATGGGAAGAAAAAGCTTCAATTGCAATGAATTATTAAAGACAAAATATGACTTACCTGATGATGCAGGAGAGCCGGGAGTTGCAAACACAAAGGTGTTCCACGCTCATCTTTTTCCCTTGGTCCCTACCAGCTGATGACCAGAGAGAGTAGGGGAAGGGGGACAAGGGTGAGGACTGGAGAAAGCACCCCAGCATGAAACTTGTCCTGATTCCCAGGCCTTACTTCTAAAGCAACAAAAACTTCCGCCTCTGGAGGTGGGAGAGGAAACCTTCGCACCCTCATGGCCCAGGAAGAGATCCACAGCTACACAGGGAGGAGTTCGCCTTCGCAGGGGTGGTGGGGAAACTGCCAAACCCAGGGCCCACGCAGAGCTCACTGGTTCTGGGGAAGGGGCAGGAAACACGCCTCTGCCCAAGGACAGCCAGGGAGACAGGTGCAGGGGAGGTGAGGATGCTGAGAAAGCCTGACCTGCCCAAAGTGAGAGAAAAGCCCCTCCTGGCCACAGCGGTCGGCTGATGGGGACACTCAGGAAGATGAAACAGCCCCTCCCCCCAAGAACTGAGGGTGTGGGGAGTGCACAGACACAGCTCTTCCTGCGTCACAGACCCCAGAGTGTGAACGGGGAAGAAGCAGCCGAATCCGAACCTGCTCACGTCTGCGAAGACCCTGCTTCACGTAAGGCCCCGTTCGCTGGTGCAGTGGGTTAAGGTGGCAACAGATCTTTTGTTAGGGGCAGAAATCAACCCATAACACAAGAGGAGTTAGGAAATGTTTCACATTTTGACTGGCTCGTGTGCTTGTGGGGGCCAAGATGTCCCACAGTCTGCCTTCTGCAAGCCAGAAAGCCAGGACAGTCGGGGATGTGGTTCAGCCCAAGCCCAGTGGCCTGAGACGGACGAGCCTCAGTGCCCAAGGCCAGGAGACGGCGCTGCCCCAGCCCCAGGCAGGAAGCTGTTTGTCTTTCCTCTGCTTTTGTACTCTGTTTGAACCTTGGCTGATGGCCGCCCGCACTGGTGTGGGGACATCTCCTTGCCTCTGTTCTCTGAGTCACTGCCAGTCACTCTGGAAGCACCCTCGCAGACCACGAAATGTTTGACCAGAGACCCGGCACACCCAAGCCCAGTCTGGTTGATGTATACAACTGACGAGCACCCCCGTCCTTTAGAAAAACTCAATAAAATCCTTCAACCTTGAGTAAACCGATCAAGAAAAAGAGAAGACACATTACATGTCGGGAGCGACTGAGCATATCGAAAGATGGATCCCAGAGATATTCAACGACAATAAGGAAATCTACAAGCAACTTTATGCCAGCAAATTTACTGACTTAGAACTCATTGAAAGATAGAAATAACCAAGTTTCATTCAAGAAGAAATAGATAATGCCTGAATATCCCTATATCTATTACAAAAATTGCACTTGGAGCTACACGTGTTTACATGTTTGAAACTAAAGACCTAGGTGACTCCACTGGTGGAGCCCACCAAACATTTAAGGAGTAAGTGTTCATAACGCCAATTCTACGTAATTCTTGAAGAAAATAGGAGAACCAATACTTGGTTTCATGAGGCTGTCATCACTCTGATTTCAAGACCAGGCATAGGACTACAAGAAAAGATGGACCTAACTCCCTCATGATGATAGAAAGACTATACAAAATTTGTCAAAACCAACAGACACCAGCAAGCTTAATGATGACAAACTGAACACATCCATCCAAGATTAGGAACAAGGCAAGGATGAACAGATGCAATTCTATTCATCATGCAGAAGCCCTCACCCATGCAGGAAGACAAGAAAAATAAGTCAACGCCATGCTGGTTGTGGAGCTGATGGTGTGCAAGGCAGGAACACGGAGATGTTGGCACTTTTCTCGCCAGAGCAAGAAGCCCACAAGTCAGACCACCCATCAAGATGCCATGTTATTTGGAGACAAGTTTTCTTTGGATCTGGGATACCACCTGATATCTCTGGGGTCTCCCAAGACCACTTGCTTAAATTGTTCTTCCAAGGACAGATTTGTGTGAACAAAGATTAGGATGAGACACTCCCAGTCATGAATATTCACGTAGAACTGTATTGCAGAGGCGAGGGTCCATGCTCCTTGTGCCAACACTCTCGGCTTCGCAGGGCACCCACCCAGCTTTCTTGAAGCATCTTGTAGCACAGAACAGTATCTTTTGATTTATTGCTGCGGGGAAATGAGCATCCCCTTCAGCGCTTTCCCAGTCTAGTTTTCTTTGTTACGGAAACGGTTTTTCAAAATGAGATTGGGGCTTGTATTGGCTTGGACTATAGGCAGAAAAGCTTTAGAACTCAGTTGTGGTTGCCAAAAGAGAGAGAGAGAGAGAGAGAGAGAGAGAGAGAGAGAGAGAGCAAGCTGAATAAAACCTGTCCACTATAATAATCTTATAGCATGCCCCTACGGGGCTCTCTGGGCAGTGCTGTCACACCGGCCACCCTAGGTGTGAAGGAGCCAGGGAAATAGATGGTCCTCCCCGCCCAACCAGAGCCTTGACCCCCTGAGCATATTTAGTGAAGTCATAGAAGAAGCCAAGGACGGTATCAGATGGGAGCTGCCCAGGGCCACTGAGGAGGCTTCCATCTTGGCTGGGAAGAACCAGGAGGAAGTTGCATTGTGTCTGGAGGTTGGAAGACGGTCTGGAAAGGGAGTGTGGCCTGAGTCAGCCCCGCCCCCAAGTAGGAGTAGGTGGGATGTGTGGGGGAAGGGTTGCTTTTTCTCTTTGGCTTGGAAAGATGGACTTGGGACCATGTAGGGAAGGGGACAAGCCACAGAGAGCTTCGAGCGCACACTCCCTTGAACCAACTGGGACTCATCCGGGGATGACCCTTGTCCTTTAAGGCCAGGCCCCGTGAGGCTCCTAATTTGCAAAATGGTGACTGGCAAGGCAAAGACCCCTTAAAAGTAAGAGCAGACCTCTTCCTAGGAAGACCCCATGCCATTACTGCTGCCCCACCTCTCACCTCTTCCAGATCCTCCCCCAACCCAGGACACCCCGGTCTGAGAGCAGCAGCAGCAGCATCAGGGTACACCCCAGTCGTCTCTGGGCCCTGAGATCCATGGCACTGCCTCTGCTAGGGCTGGGTAAGTGGAGGAGAGACAGGTGGGAGGAGGCTGGGGTGGGCAGGGCGGTGAAGCGGTGAGAAGCTAAAGAATGAAGTGCTTGATAAACAATAGGTAGTAGATGTCATTTTGTGATCTATGATTGGCAGATGACCTGCCACCTGTCCCACCTCCACCATAGTCACCAAAAATTTTGTTGGCTGAGTGCCCAGCCCTTCTGGCTCTGGCTTCTGTCTGAACGCCGTGTCCCTCCCTGCCACACCTGCTCCCTCCGCAACATCACCCGTGCAGTGGGTTATTGAGTCGCGTCACAGAGAAGAGACGCCACATGGTGACCCACAGGCAAGTGCTGAGAGTCCTGGGTGCGGCGACCTGGTGTGGGAAGTGAGGTCCCCGGTCTGGTGATTTTGCCCCTGTATCTGTCACACCCCCACCACAAGTCACACTGCTGGCAGAGACTTCCAGGGTAGCCCAGCGCTCAGGGTAAGCAAAGACACGCGCACCAGGACACTGCCAGGGCTCAGAGCACACCTCCCAGGAGCTGGGCAGGTGCCAAGGTCAGGTTAACCCCTTCAGTGCACAGGTGGGCTACTGCACACAGGTGGGATGCGGCGTGTGCCTGCTCGACAACCTGCCTCTCTCCCCCTCAGGGCTCCTTGCTCATGTTTTGCTGGACGTTAAGAAGGTTCCGGCGGCAGAGAGGCTGTGCGCCACAACGCCCTGTGTATTGGAATTCCCCAGAGAATCGCCCGACAGCTCCGTGATCCTGGGCTCCTGGCTCAGTGGCAGCGCCAGCTCCCCCGCCACCGTCATCGGTGCCGAGGCCAGACTCCGGGGGACGGGGCATCCCGAGGAACGAGACTGTACCCTGCTGGTCCGTGCCACGCCCCAAGGCGACAGCCGGACGTCCTTGCTCCACGCAGATCCAGGAGGGCGTGGAAGTGCTTTCCCGAGGGCGCGCACGGAGCCGTCCCTGGCAGGTGATGGCCGGCCTCCTGCGGTCAGTGGCTCAGACGGGAAGAAACCTGGAAGGGCTTCTGCTAATTGCGTGGGTTCCTCCCCACCGAGCACTGAGCATCAACAAAACCCTAGGTGTTTGATGTTTACAAACGTAACACACGTCATGGGTTTAGCTGGCTATTTCCTTTTCTGATTTTTCAAATCTTTCAAAAATATTTATTTATTCCTGAAAGAGAGAGAGAGAGAGAGAAAGAGAGGTCTTCCATCTGTTGGTTCACTTCCTAAATGGATGCAATGGCCAGTGCTGAGCCAGGCAACAACCGGGAGCCAGGAGCTTCATCCAGGTCTCCCATGTGGGTGGCAGGGGCCCAATGACTCGGGCCATCTTCTACTGCTTTCCCAGACCACAGCAGAGAGCTGGATTGGAAGTGGAGCAGCCGGGACTCGATCAGGCACCCAAATGGTATGCTGGTGTTGCAGGTGGCGGTGTTACCCACTATGCCAAAGTACTTTATTTTTCTATGTAGAAATGGCAGTTTGTGGGGAAGTGGGCCAGAAGCAGTGCCCACTCAGTAGGAGACTAGGGGGTGGAGAGGATGACCACAGGGGGCTGGGAAGGGGCAGAGCCCCCGTGGGGAGCTGGGTGGGAGGGAGGGAGACCCACGGGGGCCAGCACGAGGAGCTCTAGTCGGCGGCACAGGTGAGGACTCGTGGGCCGTGGGGATTCTCAGAGCACTCGCTCGGCCTCACTCAGCCTCGGTCCAGAGTTCAGGTTCAGCCTCTGCTGGGTCTGTTCGCCTGGACGATGGGTGGGCACAGGGGAAGAAAACTCCGATGCTGCGAGGTTGTCGGGGCTCGCGGTGGGAAGGCACCACGGAGCCCAAGGACTTGCAGCTGTGAGGTGTGCCCGAGGGTCCTTTGTCCACAGAGCGCCCCCCGCTCTCTCTTTCAGATCTGACCCCCAAACCAGAGCGCTACGTTCCCGACACCCTCGTGGTTAGGGAGCGGGGGACCGTGACCTGCACCATCGAAGGCACCTGCGAAGGAACCCGAGAGGCCTCCCTGCCCGGGGATGGGCCGGCCGGCTCCAGCAACGCCCCGGCGCTGCACTTCACCCCAAGGCCGGGGGCCCGCGGCAGCCCCCGCAGGTGTCGTCGCATGAACTTGGCCCGGGATAACCCGGCCAGGAGCGGCGAGGTTGAGGTCCAGGTGGTCTGTGAGTGCTGCCAGAGCCTGGGGAACGTGGTGGTCCCGGGAGAAAGACCCGCCCCCGAGGGGAAGAAGGCTGGGGAGCGTTCACGCCTTCCTCTGCAGCGGCGGAGAGGCCGGGGCTGAGAGCAGAGGCAGCGGACCAGAAAGGGAACGTAGGGGGACCTCTCTGACTGCTGACCCTCCCCCCCCGTCCTAGCACCTGCCAGGTTGCTCAGCTCCTCGTGCACCGTGGAGAAGACGCTGCGGTGCCGGTGCGCCTTCCACGGGATCCCCACGCCCTCCGTGCGCTGGTGGCTGGGCGGCGCCCCCGCGGGCGACAGCAGCCTGCCCGCCACTTCCAGCGCGCTGGGCCCCTGGGTCAACAGCACGGTCCACCTCGACGGGGAGCCGGAAGTGCTGAGGGCGATCCACTGTGAGGGCAGGAACCCGTACGGAACCCACACGTCCCGCGTGTTCCTGCTGGCAGGTGAGTGCCCACGGGGACGGCGCGGGGAATCCCGGCCGAGACCGCAGACCCTCGGGAGCAGAAGCACCGCGTCGCTTCCTGCCGCCTCCAGGACGGCATCCGGACGTGTTCCTGAGAGGGCTGCTCCAGGGCGTCGTGTACGGAGCCCTCGCGGCCGCCCTGCTCTGCTTCTGCCTCGTGCTGCTCGCGTGAGTGCCGCGGCCGGCTTCCTCCGCCAGGGGCGGCGCCTGCGCACGCCAGCAGAGTGGGGGGGGGGGCGGCGCCTGCGCACGCCAGCAGAGTGCGGGGCGGGGGGGGGGGGGCGGCGGCGCCTGCACTTCCAGCCCGGCCCCTCGAGGCGGCCGAAGGCAGTTCGATTGCCTGGGCCCCCAGGTGGAGTTCTGGGCTCCTGGCTGCAGTCCGCCCCGCCCTGGTTGTCTCAGGCGTGTGGGGAGTGAACCAGCACGTGGAAGAGCCCCCCCCTCTCTCTCCCTCCCTCTCCCTCCCTCCCTCTCTCTCTCCCTTTTCCTCTCTCTCCCTCCCTCTCTCTCCCTCTCACTCCGTCTCTCTCCCTCTTCCTCTCTCTCTCTCCCTCCCTCTCCCTCTCTCTCTCTCCCTCCCTCTCCCTCTCTCTCTCCCTTCCCCTCTCTCTCCCTCCCTCTCCCTCCCTCTCTCTCTCTCCCTCCCTCTCTCTCTTCCTCTCCCTCTCTCTCCCCCCCATGCCTTTCAAGTAGATGAAAACAAATTTTAAAATTAAGCATTTAAAAGCCAACAACTACAAAACTCAAATTCACCAGCCAGCCTCCTCCTGCTGCATTTACTTAGTCCTGTTGCTTTTTCTTCCTTCGACTGTTTCCCAGTTGTTTTTTTGTTTGTTTTTGCCTCGCCTGCCGCCCTGAAACAGACTCGAGTCCAACAGACCCCGTCCTTGCCTTCAGCCGTTCTCCTCCCTTCGTGGGCAGGGCTGCGCATTTCCCTCTGGGCGTGACTTTAGCTGCACCTCACAGGCTCGGATGTAAGTCAGCGATTGGTGACAATAGTTCTAATTTCCTAGGATTTCTTTGACCTGTGGCTTTTTTTTTTTTAAAGACACGGGAATACTGTCTAATGATCCATTCTTAAATTTCTATCTGACACCCAAAGCCTCAGAAAATATACAACGCGTGATTTCAGTTGCTGCTTTTCTGCGTGGCACAAGTTTTGTTTAAAATACTCCACGTGGGCTTTAAAACACTGCAGATTCTACGCTTGTTGCACACGGTGCTTATGCATCTTTTTTTTTTTTTTTTTTGACAGGCAGAGTGGACAGTGAGAGAGAGAGACAGAGAGAAAGGTCTTCCTTTGCCGTTGGTTCACCCTCCAATGGCCGCCGCAGCCGGCGCACCACGCTGATCCGATGGCAGGAGCCAGGTACTTCTCCTGGTCTCCCATGGGGTGCAGGGCCCAAGCACTTGGGCCATCCTCCACTGCACTCCCGGGCCACAGCAGAGAGCTGGCCTGGAAGAGGGGCAACCAGGACAGAATCCGGCGCCCCAACCGGGACTAGAACCTGATGTGCCGGCGCCGCTAGGCGGAGGATTAGCCTAGTGAGCCGCGGCGCCGGCTGCATCTTTTATTTTTTAAAAAATGATTTGTTTATTTATTTGAGAGGCAGAGGGAGGGAGGGAGGGAGAGAGAGAGAGAGAAAGAAACAGAGGGAGGCAGGTCTTCCATCTGGTTCACTCCCCAAATCGCTGCAATGGCCCAAGTTGGGCCAATCCGAAAACCAGGAGCCAAGAGCTCCTTCCAGGTCTCCCAGGCGGGTGCAGGGGCCCAAGGACTTGGCCATCTTCTTCTGCTTTCCCAGGCCATAGCAGAGAGCCCCTGGAGTGGGCCGATCCAGAGAGGAGGGGACTGGCTGTGGCACCCACGGGGCGCCCACGCAGCAGGCGTGCGAGAAATAGCGAGAGGAGGGAGATGGCAAGGAAGACCTGTCCAGACCCACAGAGTGTGCGCACGGAGCTGTCCCTGGGTTGAAGAGGAGCCGCGGAAAGGGGCCAGCAGGCCACAGGGCGGGGACATCGCGCTGGGGGGGGGGGGGGGGGCAGCCTTGGACGGCCCTGGGCTGCGGAGGAGAGGCGGCTACAGACGGCCAGTAGGGGGCGCTGTGCCCCTGTCCCGCCGGTGCGTGGACACCAGTCCAGCAAGTGCAGGGAGGGCCTCTGGCCCCAGTGCAGGGCAGGACACAGCATTAACCTCAGGACTCATTGCCGCAGAAGGAAGATGCTTCAACCGTGGAAGGAAAACGAAGCCGTGGAGACCAGAGAGGCCGGGACCCCCATGAAGCCAGGGGGGCTGGGGCGGCCGCTCGGGCCCAGGGGCGTCTGAGGCCGACACCCCACTGGCGTGCGGTGAGTCTCTCACCTGGAGCTGCGTTCCCTGGGCCAGAGGGAGCCCCCGCGGTCAGCCAGCAGGTGCCCGGCGGAGCCCCGAAGGGCACTGGGTGGGGAGGGAGACCCCCGCCCTGGAAGCCCCACGGAGCCCTGAGGGTCTGCGCTTGCGTGAGCTCTCCAGACGGCGTGGAGGAGCGGGCTGGGCCTTACCGGGGGTCAGGTAGCAGCAGACCCTGGCCGCCTCCCCCGGGGACCTGCACGCGGCGCCCCTCTGCGCGTGTCTGTGTCGTGGTCACCGCCTCCTCCTCTGTCCCACAAAGACCTCTGGTAACCTGGCCGCCCGCGTCTTCAGTCCCAGTCCCACGCCGAGGTGTGGGGGGCGAGGGCTGGGGGAGGGGGGGCCTCAGCACTGGAGTCCGCGCAGGCGCAGCCCACAGCGGGCGCTGGATCCGCAGCGCCCACGTCTCCCGGAGCCCCAGCGCTGCCCGGGGCTGCTGTGAGCAGGCGTGGGGGCCGCGTGCACCAAAGGCAGCCCCATTCTGCCGAGAGCAGAGCCGGGGGCCTTCACGGGGTGGGGGAAGGAGCCCCAAAGGCACCTCTGCGGGGTCCCCGCGGGTCGGGAGCCCCCTCCCCACACACACACCTGCTCCGCAGCTCACTGCCCCTCGGGCCACACGGGAGCCACACGGGGGCCGCTCGGGGCTCCCGAATCCCCGGAGCCTGCGGCCCTGGAGCAGCCCCGGTCCCTCTCCCCGGCCCTGGACATCTCCTGGCCTGGCCACAGTCCAGCGCACGGGGAACAGAACAGAGGCGGCCTGGAGGGAGGGGCTACCCAGGGCAGGCTCCGCCCCGCCCCCGCTCGGCCCCGCCCCCATCCCGAGGTGGGAACTCAGGGCGACTATTCTGACTTTTGGAGAAATGCAGATTTGTCTTGGATTCCATTATGTTCCTTCTAAGAGCCGGTGTTTCTCAATCGGCGCCGGGCGAAGGGAAGCCGCCCGCGAGCCCCTCCTTTGCAACCTGGGTGCACCTCCTGCCACCAGCAGGTACCGTGCAGGCAGGGGGCCAGCACCTTGCCACCTGTGCCCAGGACACACTGGGGAGAAGCCCGGGTCTGGGAGGACGAGAGAGAGCACCCCAGGCAGGGGGAGCTTGCTACGTGTTCGCTCACCTGGCCACAAACAGCCCCCACCACCAGTCCTCACGTGGCTCAGGCCCTGGGCTGTCCTGCCCCGTGGGACTCTGCCTGGGCAGTCACAGCCTTGCGTGGCCGGGGAGCAGCTGAGGGCGACACACACACAGGGCATTGGCCCCTGAGCTGGGCCGGCCCACAGGGAGGGGAGATGGGGCTCCTGGCGCTGGAAGCTGCAAGATTGGGAACAGGGGGCATCCTGGGGGGCTGTGAGTCCCAGCCAGGGCAGGGCAGATGAGACAGTGAGTGGGTGAGCTGAAGGAGGTGCCCCGGGCCGGGTGGGGGCAAAGCCTCTTAGCAGACAGCCCCCGCCCTCGGAAGGGGGCTAGAGAGGAGCCAGCCCCTTCCCACAAAGGACTCCCACACGCAGCAGCCACAGTGCTGCTGTCCGCAAGTTTGACCTCAGAGTCCTGCTGCCCTCTCCTGGACACAGACGACCATGCCAGGCACAGCGGGGGCGGGGCGGGGGACAGGAGCAGCAGCCAATAAAGATGAATTTGGGAGCTGTGCCTGAACTCTCTCCCCGGGGTCAAGGCTGGCGATACCTGGCTGATCAGAGAGGGTGCTGAGGGTACTGTCCCCAGGGGCTGGTGT
Source organism: Oryctolagus cuniculus (assembly GCF_964237555.1). Lineage (NCBI taxonomy): Eukaryota > Metazoa > Chordata > Mammalia > Lagomorpha > Leporidae > Oryctolagus > Oryctolagus cuniculus. The sequence goes on along the minus strand of NC_091449.1, from coordinate 6,991,540 downwards.
CCTGCAGCTCAGCCCCGCCCTCTGAAGCTGAAACTGGTGCAGTGTGGCGGGAAGCCCCCATGGCCTGGGGCACTGCTAGCACAGAGGTCCCTGTGCCATGGCTCCCATGCCCTCCTGGTGTGGGGGAGCTCCCCAGGGCCTCCATGTGGTCCTCCTGGGCCGGTCGGGCCGTCTAGCCAGCTTTGGTGCTGGCGTGCTGAGGGAGAGAGCCCAGGCCAGGCACCTCTCCCAGCATGGTGATCGGGGACTCCACAGAGAGGGACCTGGGGTGGTTACCCAGGTGGCCAGGATCGGGCAGGAGAGTCTCACTCTCCCATACGTTCTTTCAAAGCTGTCCCCCGGCCTCGGGGCCAGGCTGGGGCTGGTGATGGTGACCTGTGCCTTGCTCCGTCTCCCTCCTCCTCTCTCCCGTTCCTGACCCCACCTGGCCCCTGTCTCCACATCTGTCTTTCTCTGCCTCCATTGCCAATTCTCCCTCTCTCCCCGTCTGTTCTGCCTGCCTTTTTTTTTTTTTTTTTTTTTTTTTAAGATTCTATGTGCGAGACAGAGAGAGAGGTTTTCCATCCGCTGGTTCACTCCCCAACTTTTCTCAATGGCCAGAGCTGAGCCAGTCTGGAGCCAGGAGCTTCTTCCAGGTTTCCCATGTGGGTGCAGGGACCCAAGGACTTGGGCCATCTCTGCTGCCGGGGTCTGGGCTCTGCCCCTGTTCTCCGCCCTTGCCGTACCTTCTCTTTGGATCTGGCAATCATGCCCATTGTACAGATGAGTAAACTGAGGCTGAGAGAGGCTAAGGAGTTCCCCCCTGCCACAGGCCACACCCTTGTCTTCTGAGACAGAAGTGCTGTCCCTTGGCCCTGTACCCATGGGGAAGCTGAAGTTCAGGAGGTTGGGGGCGGGGCCCTGAGGTCTCACAGCCGGAGGTGCCCCTGCTCTCCCGCCTGCTCCTGGGAGCCAAGCGGGGCAGGATGGCTGGCAGAGGCTGCAGTGCAGCCTGGGAGTGGATCTGTGGCTTTGCTGCTTCCTGGAGCAGTTAGATGCCCCTCCCACCTCACCCCCAATCAATCTCCCTCTCTCTCCCAGTCACACAGTTAACTCCTTGTGTGCCCCGTACTCTGCAGGTTCAGAGAGAGGCCTGGGATGGGGCTGCCACCACCCCTGCCCCTCCCCCTGCCCCACCCAGGTCACTGCAGGGGGTGGGCGTGGGAGGGTCCATGTCCATGCTTGGCCCCTTGGGCCCTGGAGCTGGCCGCAAGCTTTGCATCTCAGCCCTGGCCCCTAGCGGCGCCAGCGTCATCTGCAGGAGGACCCTCAGGGCTGTGAGACGGAGCTGAGGTCCTGGTGATTCCACCCCCAGCCTAGAGTGGTGCCGCAACAGCAGCTTGGGGCTCGGGGCAGGGCGGGGGCCCCCCAGTCCCCAGCCAGGCTCCCAAGCACAGCGTGGCTGCTCCATCTGCAGCCGCCATTGTGGTCCCACCAAATGCAACAGGTGCAGGACGGAGCGGGGTGGGGGCAGGGGAGGCAGGTGCTGGGGTCTGAATGTTTGCGTCACCCCACACCCCAAATACCCATTGTGAAACTCAGCCCTGGGTGATGGGGTATGACGGTGGGGCCTCCATGGGCGGGGGGCAGGGGATCAAGTTCTCTGCATCTGTCTCCCATGGCCGCGCAGGAGAAGCCGCCGTCCAGGAGCCAGGAGGCACTCTCCCCGCCACCCCAAGACTGCTGGCACCTGCCGACACCTCGGTCTTGGAGTCCCAGCCCCCAGACCCGGCAGGGGCATGCTTCTGTTGGCGCCAGCACCCCCAGCCCGATGGACTCCGCCGAAGTCCTTGGGGCAGCCGTGGATGCTCTCGTCCACAGGTGGAATCCCTTGAAGAATACTCATTGAGGATGTGCAAGGCATAGCGACAGAGGTCTTCCATCTGCTGGTTCACTCCCTAGATGCCTGCAGCCGGGACCTCCACCCGGGTCTCCCCTCCCAAGCGCACCATCGGGAAGCTGGATGGGAAGTGGAAGCCGAGAGGGCCAGGGGTCCCCGGCCACCGCGCCAACCCCCTGCCCTGGAGGGGGCTCCCTGCTGCTCCTGGGCTGTGAGCTGGTGGGGTGAGGCAGGCACTCCTCGGCTGTTGAGGGCAATCCTCACTCCAAGCCGGCTGATTAAGACAACAGAGTGAGCTGGGGCGGGGTGGGGGCTGTGTTAATTTGTTTGAAGCAATCACACAATAAACTCGACTGATCACTGGCAGGCTCCCTCCGCGGGCACCACCTCCCTCCCTGGGGACTCCAGCTTAGCCCGTGCACGTGCACACACACACACACACACACGCACACACAGCCTCCCCGAGGCCCTGCATGCCCTACAGAGAGGGACGAGGAGAGACCAGAGGCTGCTCAGGCTCTCCAGGGATGGGACGCAACTGCAGGCCGTCCCAAAGCGGGCGACCACACCTGGCCTCATCCAGGGAAAGTGGCCGTGAGGGAGGGAAGTCTTTGGAGATGCGGGGAGTTTAGCCGGGAGAGGGGCGGGCCCCAAGGACCCAGCCCTGAAGGAGACAGACAGGGGCCCTGCCCGCAGGGAGCTTACAGTCCACAAGGGAGAAAGACGGCAAAGCAAGTGCAAAGACCACCGGAAAACCTACAGCCCACAGCAAGCGCACACACCATAAGGAAGGCATAGGAGGTAGAGGAGCAAGGCCACGGAGGAGCCCCCTGAGGAGGCAGGCTCCCGGGGGTGTGGGGGGGGGCAGGGGAGGACGTTCTGGAAGGATGTGCAGGCCTCAGGGGGCCCCGCCGACGGATGCTGAGGGCTCATCAGCACCACTTCTGACATCAGCTGTATTTAGCTCCAAGCTTGGGTGCAATGAGCTATTTGGGGGGCATGAGTTAATTTATGAAAGTGAGTAAGACGAGACGCAAAAGTCCTGCCTCGGTCCCCTTCCCCCGGACACACACATGGTTCCTTCTGGAACAGTGGCTCCCAATGGGGGGGCAAGGAGGCCCCTCCCTGGGGACATTTGTGGGGGGAAGGATGCCAGGGCCCCCACCATAGAGGGCCGTCTGCCTTATCTGCCGAGCTGCACTCCAGAGAAAGGACGCCAAGTTCATTGTCACCGCCAGCCAGCGTCTAGCAGGTGCTTTTTATTTTTATTTTTTTGGATTTTATTTATTTGAGAGGTAGAGTTACAGACATTGAGAGAGAAACAGAGAAAGAGGGGTCTTCCACCTGCTGGTTCACTCCCCCAAATGGCCGCAATGGCCAGAGCTGTGCCAACCTTGTGGGGAGCAACTCGGACTAGACTAAGTTACTGGAATTAAGACTTATTCTATGCATCTGCTCTCCCACAATATGGCGCTGAGAAGGGAGAAACAGCTTCTACACAGCTGCCTCCAGTTCAACCAATAAACTGTAGGACCTGCTCCTGATTGGAGGAGAGCAGCGTACTCGGCGTGTGGGTAGCAGAGTTGGGATTGGTGAAGAGGACTATAAAGGAGGAGAGAGACAACATGCACCGGGAACATCTATCTGAAGGAACACCTGCGCAGCCCCCGAGAGAGCCGGCCGGCGGTGTGCCGCTCCCCCGCGGAAGTGGGGAAAGTGGCAGGGGGAACCGCCCTTCCACGGAGGTGGAAGGGATGGTAGCCAACCCGGGAAGAACCAGCAGCAAACCCGGGGAGGGCCGAGCAGACAAAAGAACAGCGCAGGGTCCTGTGTCGTTCCTCCACAAAGACGGGGAGCAACAAACCTGAAGCCAGGAGCCAGGAGCTTCTTCCGGGTCTCCCACACGGGTGCAGGGGCCCAAGGACTTGGGCCATCTTCCACTGTTTTCAGGGTGTTAACCCACCGTGCCACAACTCCAGCCTCTAATATATATATATTTTTTTGACAGGCAGAGTGGACAGAGAGAGAGAGACAAAGGTCTTCCTTTTGCTGCTGGTTCACCCTCCAATGGCTGCCGCGGCTGGCGCGCTGCGGCCTGATCCGAAGCCAGGAGCCAGGTACTCATCCTGGTCTCCCATGGGGTGCATGGCCCAAGCACCTGGGCCATCCTCCACTGCACTCCCTGGCCACAGCAGAAAGCTGGCCTGGAAGAGGAGCAACCAGGACAGAATCCGGCGCCCCGACCGGGACTAGGACCCGGTGTGCCGGCGCCGCAAGGCGGAGGATTAGCCTATTGAGCAGCGGCGGCGGCTCTAATTTTTTTTAATAAAAAAAATCAAAAATCGTCACCCGGATCCCAGGGTGTTGCACGCGCCAGGGCCGCTCTCCCTGCGTTACGCTCTTGGCTGTTCAAAGCCGCAACCCCCCCCCCCCCCCGTCCCGCCCCAGGTGTGACCCTCCCTGCTTTCCCTCCGCAGCGTGTGCCTGCCGGGCTCCGTCAGCAGGGGGCGCTACGGCAGGAGGACCAGGGCCTCCCTCCGCGGGCCAGGCAGAGACGGGGCTGAGTCAGGTGGGGCTTTCTACAAGGATCAGCGGCCCAAGCCATTAAAATCAGGGGGGAGCCCCAGGAGAGCCAGACACCTGCCTGCTGAGGGGCAGGCGCCAGGTCGGGGAGCCCCTGTGAAAGACAAATCAGCGTGTGGAGTCCGCACCTGCTGCTCCCTGGCTGGGGGTCCCTCGTGCCTGGTCACCCCAGCTTGGAAGCAGGCATAGGGCCCAGGGCTCCCGGCGTACCTTGACCGAGTAGTCAGCGAGCTATTAGTAACATAGCAAAAGGCCTAGACCTCATCACACACCCGACCAAGGCGGCCATCAACACGGAGGGGCAGCTCAGGGTGGCAATGACAATCCAGGGCCCCCGAGGCAGGTGGGGGGGGGGCCTCTGTAGACAGCAGGGGTCAGCTGGGACCGGACACTTCTTTTCTTTGTATTGAGGTGTAAAACAGATGCAGTAAAGGGCTCCTATGTTAACTGTGGCAGCTGCATGGGAGTATGTATCCAAATAGAAACAAAGAGGCACACACACACACACACACACACACACGCTGGTCCCTTGGTATTTACAGAATATCCAGAGAACCCACGCCCAGCCTCCCAGGCCCTGCCATCAACTCTAATACCCAATGCAATGTAACGGGTCGGAACACGTTCGGTTGGAACACGATCAGTACTGGTGCACGGTTCTTTGCTTTCTGACCTGCGGTTGGCTGAAGCCACCAACGTGGAAGTCGTGGTTGCGAAAGGCCAGCAGCGTGCATTTCTATAGGACACACACGTATCTGTGAGGAGCACACGCACACACACGCAGCCCCAACATGACTCCTGCCACTCACGGACACCTGTTCTGCACCACACAAGCCCTGCCCCTGGAGACCACACGTGCAAACCGGCAAAGGCCACACACAGATCGCCTTGTGTTTCAGAAAGGACCCGTCCTGTTTTCTGTCTTTTGCAAAATGTCCAGAGGTGTTAAGTCGCCCGCGTGAAGTCAGCGCTATTAAGCTGGAGTCGGGTCCCCTCCAACCGGCCCCAGAGCGCCCCCTGCTGGCCGCAGCCCCCTGGCCTCTCAGTGTCGCCTTGTAGGTCTGCTAGGAATGACCGTGAAAGCCCCAGGGATGCTGACTCTGCGGTTAGAAATAAGTTTTAGTAGGCAGGGGACCTTGTAGATACAGATCGTACCTCCATGTTGATATCTTTCTGTTAAGTTCCTCTCCATCCCTAGGCCGCCATTCGGATCCGAAGCAAAGCAAGCCCCCCACCCAAGGCTCCTCCCCGCTGGCCCCGCCCCGACCCCGGCCACTCCCTCCAACGGGAATGGGCTGCTTTTGCCTGCTACTGAACTTCCTGCAGGTGGAATCACACCGTGCCTGCTCTTCCGTACCTGTCACCTCCCACTCTCTGTCTCTGAGATCCAGCCACAGCTCAGCACCTCTCACTAACTCACCCCTAGTGGCGGTGCAAGGCACAGTCACCCTCGCTGGTTTCCAGTTTGGAGCTGTCTTTGTAAAGCTGCATTGGAACCCGTGTGGCTACACAGTTTTCATTTCTCACTGATAAACACCTAGAGGGGACATCGCTGGCTCATCAGAGAAATGCGGCTTCCATAAGGCTGACAAACCGTCACCCAAAGCCATACCGCTGTTGGGGTGCTCACCAATGGCCCAGACGGTGCCAGGTGCTCCCCACCCTTGCCATCACTTGCTGCTGTCAGCCCCTCTCATCTCAGCCACTCTGCTGGGGGAGTTGCCATAGCTCACTGTGGGTTTTATTTCAGTTCCCTGATGATGCACCGTGTTGGGTACCTTTTTCATGTGGTTATTGGAATCCCTCTTTTTGTTGGAATATTGCTTGTTCCAAGACTTTCACCCATTTAAAAAAAAAAAACAGTTGTTTCATTTTGTTGATTTGCAGGAACTCTTTATATATTCAGGACACAAGTTTGTTGTTAGATAAACATAAGTGACTGATAACTTCTGCCATGTCTATGGTTTTGGGCAATGCTGAAAATCCCCTTTGCCAGGGCCAGCACTGTGACATAGTGGGCTAAGCCTCCGCCTGTGGTGCCAGCATCCCATATGAGGCCAGTTCAAGTCCTGGCTGCTCCATTTCTGATTCAGCTCTCTGCTATGGTCTGGGAAAGCAATGGAAGAGGGCCCAAGTCCTTGGGCCCCTGCACCCATGTAGGAGACCCGGAAGAAGCTCCTGGCTCCTGGCATTCCATCAGCCCAGCTCCAGCCATTGCGGCCATCTGGGGAGTGAACCAGTGGGTGGAAGACCTCTCTCTCTGTCTCCCCCTCCCTGTCTGTAAATCTACCTCTCGAAAAAATAAATAAAATCTTTTTAAAAAATTCCCTTTGCCTCTGCTTCGGCATCTGTGAATGACGGGATGAAGATAAGACGCCAAGGAGAGAGTATGCAAAGCAGTGAGCACTCATTGCCATGGGGCCTGGGACCTGCAAGAGGGGGTCCCCGTCCTCACCCGTGTCTGAAGGGCCCTGAATTCAGAGGGGAGTGATACTCGGCCTTGGCCAGGGTCCAGCCCCAGCCCTCCTCGCTCAGACCCAGGGGTCCAGCCCCCAGCCCCTCCTCCCTCAGACCCAGGAGTCCAGCCCCGGCACCTCCTCCCTCAGACACAGGGGTCCAGCCCCAGCCCTCCTCCCTCAGACCCAGAGGTCCAGCCCCAGCCCTCCTCCCTCAGACCCAGGGGTCCAGCCTCAGCCCTCCTCTCTCAGACCCAGGGGTCCAGCCCCCGCCCTCCTCCCTCAGACCCAGGGGTCCAGCCCCAGCCCTCCTCCCTCAGACCAGGGGTCCAGAGCCCAGCCCTCCTCCCTCAGACCCAGGGGTCCAGCCCAGCCCCTCCTCCCTTAGACCCAGGGTCAGCCCCAGCCCTCCTCTCTCAGACCCGGGGTCCAGGCCAGCCCTCCTCCCTCAGACCCAGGGGTCCAGCCCCAGCCCTCCTCGCTCAGACCAGGGGTCCAGGCCAGCCCTCTTCTCTCAGACCCAGGGGTCCAGCCCAGCCCCTCTTCCCTCAGACCCACAGTCCCTTGACCGACTGGCTGGTGCAGAGTGCTGTGCTGCTAAGCTGCTTCTCCAAGGGCTAGAAGGAACTGAGTCGTGGGTTTGCCATTTGCCTTGGTGTACAGAGTCCTGTGGGGGCCGATCTCAGGCGAATAACTGCTCAACACCTGGGCAATTTAGCGATCAGCCTTCCTGAGCCAGCACGAGCCGACTCCAGCGAGTGGTCAGTGCATGTGCGAATCTGGGCGGGCCTCTTGCCGGCCCTGGGTGTTGCCTCTGCCTGGCCGGTGCACTAGGAAGTCGCCCCCTGAGGAGGATGTGTCAGCCCTGGACAGAAGCAAGCCGGCAAAGCGTGCCTGCTGGAATGAGTGAAAACCATGAACCATGAGAGCTAGGAAGGGCAGAGGGCCAGGACAGAGTCGGGCTGCCTGCTTTGCTTTTTCCAAGATTTATTTGTTTGTTTGAAAGAGAGAGCTTGATCTTCCATCCGCTGGTTCACTCCCCAAATGGCCGCAATGGCCAGAGCTGCGCCAATCTGAAGCCAGGAGTCAGGAGCTTCCTCCAGGTCTCCCATGCAGGTGCAGGGCCCAAGCACTTGGGCCATCTTCTGCTGCTTTCCCAGGCCATAGCAGAGAGCTGGATTGGAAGTGGAGCAGCCAGGACACGAACTGGTGCCCATTTGGGATCCCTGGTGTCGCAGGCAGCTTGGTCTGCTACGCCAGCCGCAAAGCCCGCCGCCCCCGGAGTAGCTTCTTAAAGTGAGACCTGGATAAAAAGGATAAAAAAAGCCAGGGCGGCACAAAAGTCCAGCCAGCACAAAAGTCCCGCGTTTGCTCAAGAAGAACAAAGAAGGCCGCAGCACGAGGACCCCACCGCGGGCAGGCGCAGGAGCCAGGCACTGGCCCAGCTGGCTCCTGCATTAAGTGACGGCTGATCTGAAGGCGGAGGTGGAGACGGGGCAGGGAGGGAGCCGCGTGGGGCCAGGGACAGCCTCTCTGCCTGCCGGGGGCGGGGGAGCACCTGAACTTGGACGGACCGCCCCCGCTGAGCGGCTTCTAAGGCTCCCGCCTGGAAGATCCTGAAACAGGCAGCCCAGCTGTTGTCCGCCTGCGGCAGGTGGACGCTGTCCAGGGGAGGGAGGCACAGTGGAGGTGGGGAGGAGGGGGCGGGCTGGGGTGCTGGGCAGAGCCCCTGGGGTCCTTGTCCTGGAGTCTGGGAAAGGGAGGCCAGTGCACAGCATGGGGAGGCACCCAGGCCCTGGGAAGCCAAGGGGCACGCCCAAGGTCACACCATCAAGCCCCGGGAGGAGCCTGAAGATCAGCTTCTCCACCCCGCGCCCACCCCAAAATCAGGCCCTCCAGTCCCCCCCACACACACACACACACACTCCCCTACCATCCCCCGGGTGAGAGAGCTGGGCTGCAGAACAAGGAAACTTCACCCCCAGGTGTTTTATCCATGAGAGTTGATGGAGGAGGACAAACGTGGCATCCCTCTCCAAGTGAGGGTCCGGGGGAGGAAGGGCTGGGGGCTGGACCCCTGGGTCAGAGGGAGGAGGCACTGGGGGTGCCAACCCCTGGGTCAGAGGGAGGAGGCGCTGGGGGTGCCAACTTCTGGGTCTGAGGGAGGAGGGACTGGGGGCTGGACCCCTGGGTCTGAGGGAGGAGAGCTGGGGCTGGACCCCTGGGTCTGAGAGAGGAGGGGCTGTGGCTGGACCCCTGTGTCTGAGGGAGGAGGGCCATGGCTGGACCCCTGTGTCTGAGGGAGGAGGGCTGGGGCTGGACTCCTGGGTCTGAGAGAGGAGGGGCTGGACCCCTGGGTCTGAGGGAGGAGGCGCTGGGGGTGCCAACTCCTGGGTCTGAGGGAGGAGGGGCTGGGGCTGGACCCCTGGGTCCGAGGGAGGAGGGCTGGGGCTGGACCCCTGGGTCTGAGGGAGGAGGGGCTGGGGCTGGACCCCTGGGTCTGAGGGAGGAGGGGCTGGACTGGACCCCTGGGTCTGAGGGAGGAGGGGCTGGGCTGGACCCCTGGGTCTGAGGGAGGAGGGCTGGGGCTGGACCCCTGGGTCTGAGGGATGAGGGGCTGGGGCTGGATCTCTGGGTCTGAGGGAGGAGGGGCTGGGACTGGACCCCTGGCTCTGAGCGAGGAGGGCTGTGGCTGGACCCCTGGGTCTGAGGGAGGAGGGGCTGGGGGCTGGACCCCTGGGTCTGAGGGAGGAGGGGCTGAGGCTGGACCCTGGGTCTGAGGGAGGAGGGGCTGGGACTGGACTACTGGGTCTGAGGGAGGAGGGCTGTGGCTGGACCCCTGGGTCTGAGGGAGGAGGGGCTGGGGGCTGGACCCCTGGGTCTGAGGGAGGAGTCTGGGGTCTTGGACTCCTGGGTCTGAGAGAGGAGGGGCTGGACCCCTGGGTCTGAGGGAGGAGGTGCTGGGGGTGCCAACCCCTGGGTCTGAGGGAGGAGGCGCTGGGGGTGCCAACTCCTGGGTCCGAGGGAGGAGGGGCTGGGGCTGGACCCCTGGGTCTGAGCGAGGAGGGGCTGGGGCTGGACCCCTGGATCTGAGGGAGGAGGGCTGGAGCTGGACCTCTGGGTCTGAAGGAGGAGGGGCTGGACTGGACCCCCAGGTCTGAGGGAGGAGGGGCCGGACTGGACCCCTGGGTCTGAGGGAGGAGGGCCATGGCTGGACCCCTGTGTCCGAGGGAGGAGGGGCCGGACTGGACCCCTGGGTCTGAGGGAGGCGGAGAGGGGCGCTGACGCCTGCGTCTTGGGCCGGCCCAGAGTGGGAGCCGAAGGAGGAGGAGCTGGCGTTTCAGAAGCGTCCCGACCCCGGGTGTTAGCCAGGGTGGGGAGACGCGCGCCGTCCGCGGCGGGCGGGGCGGGGGCCGGGCCGCAGTAACAAAGGCCTCTCCCTCCAACAAGCAACCCCCCCGGCCCCGCCTCCCCGGCCCCCCGCCTCCCCTGATTGGCCGGTCTCCCTGCCCGTCAGCGCCGCCCCCCTCCCCGGGTCTGCAGCATCTCCGGCCGCCTCGTCGCGCCCCCCCAGCCCCCTCCCCCCGCCCCCGCCGCCCCCCGGGCCGGTGCAGCCGCAGGCGGGGTCCCCCTCCCCCTCCCCCTCTCCCCCCAGGCCTTGCGCGCCCCGGACCGGCCCCCCCCTCCCCTCCCCCTCCGCGCCGCCGCCGCCGCGATGCCCCCCCCTGCGCCCGGGGCCCGGCTCCGGCTTCTCGCCGCCGCCGCCCTGGCCGGCCTGGCCGTCATCAGCCGAGGTACCGCAGCGCCGGGGGCGGGAGGGCTCGGCCGGGAAGCCGGGGTCCCGGGCGGGGTGTGGGTGGGGGTGCGGGGCTGGGTCCCGGGGCCGGGGAGGGGAGGCCCCCGGACGCCCAAGTCTGGGCCCGGGGACGGGGTGGGGGCTGCACGCCCCGACCGGGGCTGGGGTCCTCGGCCGTCGGGATGCGCGCCTGGCGGCAGGGGTCGGCGTCCTGGGGCCGCAGCCCGGGCCTAGGGGCTGAGGTCTGCCTGGGTGTGCGGGCGGGCAGAGGGTCGCGGGCGCCCGGGGCCGGCCAGAGGGCGGGAGTCTGCGGCTCCGGATCCGGCAGGGGCTCAGACGCCGGGGTGAGGGTCCCAGAGCTGGATTGCCAAACCGAGTTGGGATGGGGGGGGTGGGAGGGTCGGGGTTGACGCCGGGTCAGGGGGCTTGGCCTCTGCGGGGGTGGGGGGAGGGTCCCCCAGGAAGTCCTTGCCTGGGGGCTGGGGTGTGCAGAGCTGGGGAGGAGGGTGTCCACAGGAAAGCAGGGGAGGGGGCTGCCGGCCCCCAGTTGGGTGACCTGGGTTGAGAGAGAGTGTTGGCACTGGCGGGTGGGGGTGGGGAGCTGTGGCCGTGTTGGGGAATGGAGCCGGGGATCCCAAAGTTGGGGTGCTGTGCTGGGGACCCGGATTCTGAAGGTCTCATGGGAAATCGGGGCTCCGGGGGCAGAGGGGGTGAGAGATGGACACAGAGGACTTTGGAGGGGGCAGGGAAGGGTTAAGGCAGGATTACAGGGTTAACGTCAGTCCCACGGGTGAGGGTGGGTGGTCTCCAGTGGAGCAGGCCAGGCTGCACAGCGTGTGTCTGGCTGGGGTCTCCTCACCCCTCCCTAGGCCGGGAGGGGTGGTTAAGGAGATGCCCCGCACCCCCTGCCCAGCACAGCGAGGCGAGAGGAAGACCATGGCGGGCAGCGGGCAGGTGCTGAGGGGGCAGGGAACCGGGATTCAGTGCTGCTTCTGCTCGGCTCCCGCAGGCCCTGCCTCCATCCAAGAGTCGGGGACATTCGGCCGGGGACCCTGGGCCGGACACCCCAGCAGTTTTGGGGAGGCAGCTACTGTGGGCCTGGCGCCCACCCAGACGGAGCCGTGATAGCCACATTAGCACGGTCACAGCGCCCGAGCCCATGCTGGCCCCGCAGACACCCACGGCCACGCACGCAGATCTGCCCGATCGGGCGGGGAGTGGCGTGGACCAGAGCGTCAGCTCCCCCGTCCTCCCCCGCGCAGCCTGCCCCATTTGTCTGGGCCAGTGTTGGACATGCTGGCCGCTGTGTCTCGCTGTCTCTGGTCTCAGGAGGTCTCCGTCTCGGCCATTTCCAGGGACTCCCCGCTCTGTCTCCGCCTCCCCATCCCTGCTGCTGTCGGCACCCGGTCACCCCATCTCCCTGCCTCGCCCACCTGTCAGTCTCTTCCCACTTGGGCTCCATCCTCCTTGGTATCTCCACCACTGCCATCTCTTTCTTCTCGCCTGTCCTTGTCTCTTGACTTCTCCCCCCGCCCCCCGACCATTTCCTTCTCCCTGCCCTTCCTCCTCAAAGCTAACTCCCCACTTGGCTTCTTGAACACCCCCGACGTCACACAGGACCCACATCCTGGGGTCGGAGCCGCGGTGGAGCCAGCAGGTGCTCCGTGACCTTGCCCTGGTCCTTTCCCACCTCTGGTCTTGGGGTCCCCGTCTGAGAGCTGAGGGTGGGGTGGGGGTGGGCTGAGGCAGCACAGGGTACCAGCACCGCAGCCCCAGCCACGTGTGCCCGGCGACAGTTCAGGCTGCCTGAGCAAGCGCCAAGCGCCCGTGGCAACGCAGCCTCACCTCTCGCCTCCCCTCCTGCTCACAACGCTCCCCAAGTTCCCAGAGGCCTTCTCAGAGAGATGGGGAAGTCCCCCAGGGATCAGAGCGAATCCCAGCAGGCCCCCACCTGCCCTCAGCCGCCCCTGCACTTGAGAGAAGGGGTCAAGAAGCAGGTGCACCTGCCGATTTCTCTCTCCCGCAGGGAGGCGGGCGCCCCACGCAAAGGTCAGGGCTGCTCCGTGTGTTGATGCTTTTCCAAAATAGAAACAAAATAAGTGAGTTCCTCTGCAACTGGCATTCCCCCCTCCCCCCGCTTAACAAAACCCCTGCGGCATCGTAAATATTAATCTACCTTTAATTTTTCTATGACAACGCACACGTCCACACTCATTCACAAAAGCGGCTACGTCGTCCTACTGTAAAACAACTCAACAAAACCGAGCAGCAGCCTCCTGTGTGAGGATGAGGTGGGGGCTGTGCTTTGGGCAGCTGGGGGGTGCGGGGCGGCAAGCCCGGGAGCCCTGGGTTCGAGCCCTGGCATGGCTGGACCCGCTGTCCCCGGGACGGCTGCTGGTCCGGGCTATGGGCTGTGCCTCACAGGCGCGCTCTCCCAGATCTGTCGGCATAGTGGGAAGGAGAGAGACGTGAACAGCAAAGGTAGAAAACCACGAGAGAGCAGGCGGCTCTGCAGTAGCAGGAACGTAAGCGAGGGCGTGGGACTCGGCGGATCTCGCAGGGCACAAAAAAAGTCAGCCCTTCGGAGGTCTCCGGGGGCACAGCAGAGACAAAGGCCCCGGGGTCGGGACGGCAGAAGGAGACAGCCCACGGGCAGCACCCAGATCCGGGGCTCCTGGCTCGGAAGCTGGGTTCTGGGGTCAGGGACCCAAAGGCCCCCAGACTCCCAGGCAGCACAGAGGAGGAGGCGGGGGCCGGGGGCTCCTCTGTGCTCTACGCACCAGGCCCAGCCCCTTGCCGCAGCCAGAGTCTTTCGGATCCAGCCATGCCTCCCGCCCATGGCTCTGAGGGCTGCTGGGGGCCCCAGCCCTGCCCAGGTCCCTGGCGGGGAGCGGGAGTCATCATCACCAGGCAATGTCCACTCCTAAATGAGTTCACCTGCGTGCACCCTTGCTGCTGCCAGGGCCTGGGGGTCCCACACGCGTGCTCAGCCAGCCAGCCCTGGGCGCTGATCTGAACCCTGACTGGGGCCACCCCTCCCCACTGCCGTGAGCCCCCGTACCCCAAGGAGGGTGGCGTGAGTCCCACGAGAGGATGGATCTGGGGCAACCCAGCGGCAGGGCTAGGATTCGAAGCCTGTTCTCCTGGCTGCGGGGCTAGGCTGGGTTGGCGTGATCAGCCCAGACACAGCCCCACCCCGACCCCCGACCCCCGACCCCCGACCCCCGACTCCCGACCCCCGGCGACTGGAGCCAAGCCAGGGCCAGCTGGGCGTCTCTTTATAAAGCAGGTGCAGTCAGGGGCACCCGCATTCACAGGCCATGCTCTGAGCTAACCCGGTGCTTGCACGTTTCCCAGAATGCTTTGCAAAAGCCCTTGGAGGAAGGGGCTCCTTTTTTTTTTTTTTCCTATAGGGAAACTGGGGCTCATCCTGACCATCTGTTCCTCTCCACAAACACCTCTGGGCTCTAAGCTGGACGCGGCCTAGGTTGAGATCCTCAGGGGAGAGAGGCACTGTGGGCACCCTGTTGGCCAAATCAGAGAGTGCCCAGACCGACAGGGTGGACAGTCAGGGAGGTCCTCTGGGAGGAAGGGGCTTTTGCATTGGGGTCTTGAGGAATGAATAGGAGTCCACGAGCTGAAACTTGTCCCAAGGCATCCATTTATTGTCGATCACTCCATGAATATTTTCCTAGGCCTCCTGTGCTGGGGACACAGACCTGAATGGAAGCAAGCCCTGGAGGCGTGTCCAACCCAGGTCCTGCCCGGACCAAGTCAGGGACACAGTCCTTGGTGACTGGGGCTGTGGCAGACAGGGGCTGGGCACTAAGGTCATCCCAGAACAAATGAGTGGCCAGTCTGACACCCCACACCTCACTGACAGGACAGAGAAGGAGGTCACACAGATGGACAGGTCTCCTGGTCCTGCCAGGCTCTGGGATTCAGTGAGACAGACACACACGCCTGGGACAGCCCATGCCTGGATTCCTCCCACGTCTCCTGGGACGGCTCCCAGCCAGGCCTCGGGACCCTTCAGGGAGGCCCTTCCGCTAGGTCCCTGGGGGAGGAGGGGTCGTTGGTGGAGGGCCAGTGAGATGGGCAGATGCAGAGCTGGGCCACACAGGCCCCAGAGGAGACAGAGGGGCAGGCGACCCCGACAGGCACCGGGATCCAGACCTGGGGGCCGAGGGAGCCACGGAGGGGAAGGACCCCCGTGGCAAGGGGCGTGTCTGTCTGCTGGGGTGTGTGGTGGCTCAGTCTGCACCCCAGCACCCTGCTTTGTGGGTGGCACAGGGTCTGGGTGGGTCCTGGCTTCACTGCCCTGTGGGGCTGTCCCTCTGCTTCCTGCAGGCGGCGGCATCCGGCAGTGTCTGGGGTGGCACCAGGGACACTGCCCAGCACCGCACGGGGCACTAGACGGTGTCGCCCCAAATGTCGAGGTTGGAGACCCCAGCCTAGGACGCGATTCTGCAGGAGAGGAGTCGTGGGCAGGGGGCAGCGTCTGCCCGCAGTGGCCAGCCTGGGAAGGGACCTCGGTGTGCGCGGGGGACTGGCCCGTGTTCTGTGACTCAGCCTCCGTGTGCGTGTGTAGCCGCGTGTGATCTGGTCACAGGTGACGGCATGACTGTGGGCAGCCCTGGCGCGTAGGCGGATGTGCGGACCTAGCTGACCCTTTGTTGCTTTGTGTGGCTCTGGCCCGGGGCTTTCCAAGGTGGGGGTGTGGCGAGCAGCCCCTTGGTAACATGGTGTGGCAGTCAAGCTGGGGTGTGTGAGTGAGTGTGTGTGTGAGAGAGAGACAATCCCATGTAGGACTCTGCAGCTCCATGGGGCGGGGGCTGTCGGCGTGCACAGAACCATGTGGGATGACCCGTGTGCACCTGCAGCCTGGCCTGGGGCTGTCCCCTGGGACTGGACGTGACAACGCGTCCTGGGGAAGCTGTCACTTCTTGTGCACCGGCGGCTGGGTGTGTGTGGTGGAGCCGGGTGTGTTGTCATGAAAACATGCACGTTTGACCCTCTGCACGGGGCTGTCACGGGGTGTGTGTGTGTGTGTGTGTGTGTGGACGCGTGCATCCCTTGCTGCTCCTCTGGCCGCGTATAGTAGCATCCACGGAACACAGCTGCCTCGGCGGGGCGAGCCTCCTCCCTCCGTCCTGGGATCTTCAAAGCCCAGCCGCGGCTCGGGCCCTGGTGAGCCCTGGGCCCTGGCCTGCCTGCTGCAGCTGGCCCTGCCCAGGCCCCATCTTGAAGAGCTGCTGATGGAGAGGACCCCCGGGAGTCATTGGGGCAGCGCGGGCAATTAATTCATTAGATTAATTAGCTCCTCGTTCTGGGCTGGGGGCAGGGCAGCCCCCCGCAGGGCCCGCCAGCACCAGGCGTCCAAGGTCATCCGGCTGCCTCCCTCCCTCTCTGCCTGGTGTCTCCGCCGCCCCCGCGTGCCCAGCCTCCACTCCCTGGCCCAGGTCCAGCCGCTGGCCACGGTCCACGGAGAGATGGATGGCGGGGTGATAGGCCTGCAGGCGCACTGGACTGGAGTGTGCGGGCGGGCATGGGCGTGCACTGGCAAGTGTGCACCCATGCGGCTGTGACAGATGTGTGTGTGTGTCTCTCTCTGTGGGATACCTGCCCACAGCAGCTCTGGGGCGTGAGTTTCAGTGTGTCTCTGTACTGATGTGTGTGTGTGTGTGTGCTGGCACACAGGTGCATGTGTGTCTTATAATGCCCAGTGTCATCTGTGTGGATGAGATGTGTTAGCTACGTGTGGATCTGCAGGTGCAAGGGGCGTGCCCACGCACCATGTCTGTGCACACGTGTATTTGTGTGTCGGCCCGTATGCGTGTTATCAGCGCAAATGCATGTCTGTGTGCATGTGTGTCTGTGCGTTTGCACATCGATGCATGTCTGTGTGCATCTGTGTCTGCAGCTGTGTAACGACTCTGCGCATAGGGTTCCCTTGGCGCTCGGAGCATGTGTCTGTTCAATGTGCACACGTGTCTGCGTGTCTTCCATGCGTGTAGCTGCATGTGCATCTGTGTGTGTGCGATTGGGTCATTTCAGGCTTCTGCATCTACGCGAGCCACTCATCCAGTCTGCCCGGGAGCCGTGCAGGTCCGTGGGGAGGAAACGCTGTGTGTGTCCACTCTGAGTGTGCACGCCACGTGCGTGTCCCTAGAAATACCAAAAGTGGCGTGTGGCAGTGGGCATAGGAGTATGTTGCTGTGTACACACGTGTGTAGCGTGTGCCCACGTGTGCATGCCCTGCCCAAGCTGCCAGGCTGAGCCGCCCTCCCATCCGTCCACAGGCCTGCTGTCCCAGAGCCTGGAGTTTAACTCTCCCGCCGACAACTACACGGTGTGCGAAGGCGACAACGCCACCCTCAGGTAGCTCCCAGCACGGGGACTGCGAGACCTCAGAGCCCAGAGCCTCAGCTTCCTGACTCCGGGGACAGCCAGGCATGGGGAGGGTGACGCCGGCCCTGGCAGCAGCCAGTCCGTTAGGGTGTGGACTATGAGCCGGCTCCAGCTGGGACCTTGGTGTCCCATTGGTCAGAGGGGTGGAGAGGTGGTGGCCACGCTGTGTGCTGCAGCACGGATTTAAGGCACACACGTAGAGACCACGGCCCAGCCTGAGGCTTCGTGACAGCCAGGGCTCCCTGCCCCTCCTCTCTCTGGGTCTCTGTCCCCCTACCCCTGTCTCTCTCCCACCCAGGTCTCTCTCTCTGGGTCTCTGCCTCTGTGTGTCTCTCTCTGGGTCTCTGTCCCTGTGTCTCTCTCTGGGTCTCTATCCCCACCCCCCTCCCTGTCCCTTCCTCCCAGACTGTCTGTCCACCTCATTTGGGTCTATGACACACAGCAATCATTCAGAACCCACCAGCTGTGCCTCTGTCTTGCGCACGGCCTCACCTCTCTCCCTCTCCGGGGCTCAACTGCTCCCCCGTGCGGTTGGCACAGGTACTGCCTGCCTCCTGGGGCTGCAGCAGGGATCTGCAGGTGTATTGGGGGCCCCCTCTACGGGGGTGGGGGTGGGGGACGCAGGGCCCTGGGGGAGTTGGTGGAGACCCTCTCCCCCGCCCCCACCAGCTGCTTCATCGACGAGCACGTGACCCGCGTGGCCTGGCTGAACCGCTCCAACATCCTGTACGCCGGCAACGATCGCTGGACCAGCGACCCCCGCGTGCGGCTGCTCATCAACACGCCCGAGGAGTTCTCCATCCTCATCACCCAGGTGGGGCTGGGCGACGAGGGCCTCTACACCTGCTCCTTCCAGACCCGCCACCAGCCGTACACCACTCAGGTCTACCTCATCGTGCACGGTGAGCACGCTGGGGTCCTGGGCGGGGTGGGGAGGGGGCGTGTGAGGACAGAGAGCAGTGGGGGGCAGCTCCCGCCGGCTCAGCTGCCCAGGGTGTACCTGCTGGACCCCACTCCTCCATCCAAGACACATCCACGGGGACAATGGACACAGAGCAGGGGCCGTCATATGGACAGAGACACCTGGGGACGGGAGAGCCATGGGGTAGGGTTGCTGCACTGAGTGAGCACCTGCTGTGTGCGGGCATTGCTCTAGGACAGGGACGCACAGCCCCCGGGCCACTGATTGTCCAAAGCAAGGCTCAGAGATGGCCTCCCAGACACGACCTCTGGCTGGACACGGGGCGGGGCCAGCAGCAGACAAGACACAGCATGTGCAGGGGCCGTGGGCCAGGGGTGCAGGGGGCAGAATCCGGAGCGGCCGAGCTGAAGCTGGGAGGACCCACAGAGGGGGCTAGAGGCTGGGAGAGGGGCAGGGCGGAGCTCAGGGGCCAGTGCTGTCCAGCGTCGGGGGGGGGGGGGGGACGGGGATGAAGCCCAAAGACAGAGAGAGCCCAGTGGGATCGTGACAAGCTCCTAGGAAAGACAGCCCAGGGTGAGTGGCCATGGTGGGCGGGACTTCCGGGGGGCACACCCAGCCCCTCACTGCCCGCCCCTGCCTGCAGTCCCCGCCCGCATTGTGAACATCTCCTCTCCGGTGACGGTGAACGAGGGTGGCAACGTGAACCTGCTTTGCCTGGCCGTGGGGCGGCCAGAGCCCACGGTCACTTGGAGGCAGCTCCGAGGTGAGGACCCCTGCCCCAGCCCGAAAGCCTCTCCCCCTCCCCCAGCAGCCTGGGCCCCGCCGCTCCCCACACCCGCAGCAGGACTCCTTTCGGATGAGTTCGCTTCCCCCTCAGCACCCTGATCCGCTGGACCCCAGACCCTTCAGCCTCCGCCACTGGCTCCACCTGACCGTGGTCCCAGGCCTGGGCCACTGCCTCCAGCCACCGGCCAGGCCCCAGCCGCCCCACTACCGCCCCCTTAACACCCTCCCTGCATCCAGCACAGCCCTACAGCTCATGCCCTAAGCCAGGCTCCAGCCAGGGCCCTGGCCACGCGTCCACCTGCTGGCCGTCTCCCTGCCTCTCCTGCTGGGTGCCGTGGCTCCTGAACAGCAGTGTCGGCGTCCCTGGGCCCTCGCTAGCCATGCACGTCCTCGGGCAGCTGCAGGGCCGACCTCCGGGAGCTCCCTCCGCCCCCTCCCCCGCAGAGACCCTCGCTCAGGGGCTCCTCTCCAAACATAGCGCCCAGGTGGAGACCTGGGTCTCCACCACCAGGTGCTAGGTCTTAGCAGCACCGTCCTGGTGCCCGTCACTGAGTCCTATTACCCGGAGCCCCCAGGAAGCTTTGCATCAGGGAGCCTGGCTGGGAGCACCTAGATGCCTGGATTTCCCGAGCCCCTGCCTCCCTCCCCGAGCCGGGTTCCCATCGCTCAGCCCCAGAGTCCTCACTCGGCCCGGCCCCGGGCACTCAGGCCCTGCTGTGCCCGCCCCGCTGATGTGTGTCCGTGTTGTGCCCGTGTTGTCCCGTGTTAAGTGTCTGCGTCCGCCTCCCCTGCCCGCTCCCCCCGCAGATGGCTTCACCTCCGAGGGCGAGATCCTGGAGATCTCCGACATCCAGAGGGGCCAGGCCGGGGAGTACGAGTGCGTGACGCACAACGGGGTTAACTCGGCGCCCGACAGCCGCCGCGTGCTGGTGACCGTGAACTGTGAGCCCCGGGCGCGCCCGGAGGAGGGCCCCGCGGGGAGGA
The DNA here is from genome assembly GCF_964237555.1 of Oryctolagus cuniculus. NCBI lineage: Eukaryota > Metazoa > Chordata > Mammalia > Lagomorpha > Leporidae > Oryctolagus > Oryctolagus cuniculus. Next base: position 6,971,723 of record NC_091449.1, on the reverse strand, counting down.
CGGGGCTGGGGGCGGAGACGCGGCCTGCGGACCCCGCTGAGCCTCGCCCTCCGCCAGATCCTCCGACCATCACCGACGTGACGAGCGCGCGCACCGCCCTGGGCCGGGCCGCCCTCCTGCGCTGCGAGGCGATGGCGGTGCCGCCTGCCGATTTCCAGTGGTACAAGGACGACAGACTGTGAGGACCCCGCCGGGGCTGCGGGGCTGCGGGGCTGCGGGGCTGCGGGGCTGCGGGGCTGCGGGGCGGCGCGGGCGCGGGGCCGGCTCCCAGGGCCTGGGAGCTGCGGCGCCCCGGGGAGGCGCACGCGGGTCCCGGGGTGATGGGCACGGGGAGGGGGAGGCCTGGGGCTGGGAGCCCCTGGTCCTGGAAGGGCTGGACCCCGAGGCGGGGGTGGCGGGGGGCGGAAGGCTGAGGGCTGGGTCTCCCGCGAGGCGCGGGATTGGTGCGCTCTGCGCCGGGGGTCTCGGGTGCCACGGCCCCCGGCCTCTGACCCGGGTCCCCGGCAGGCTGAGCGGCGGCACGGCCGAGGGCCTGAAGGTGCAGACGGAGCGCACCCGCTCGATGCTTCTCTTCGCCAACGTGAGCGCCCGGCATTACGGCAACTACACGTGTCGCGCGGCCAACCGGCTCGGAGCGTCCAGCGCCTCCATGCGGCTCCTGCGTGCGTCTGCGCGCGGCGGCGGGGCGGAGTGGGCGGGGCGCTGGGTGGGGGGGCCTTCTGGGGCGGGGCCTGCCTGGGCTGCCCAGGCTGAGCTAGCTTAGGACAGAGACGGATACTAAGCCCACCCAAGTCAACCCGTATCACCTACTCAAGGCTGGGAGTTGGGGGACGCAGGAATGCACAAAAGAGACAAAGTTTGGGGACTTCCTGAGCAAGTGGTCTTAGCAGTGAACAAGGAGACAGGCTGACCACTTCTAACACCAAAACCTGAATTCCAAAATGCTCCACAGTGCGCCCCCTCCCCCAAATCCCAAACGTTTTCCGCGCCAACACTTGGCCACGACTGAGAATTTCCACACCTGATTTCCTGTGATGGGTCACAGCCAAAATGCACATGATTATCACAGCTCATGTATAAAATTACCTCCTGGCACGGTGTGCATGAAAGACGTGCGTTTCCTGTTTAGCCTGGGCTCCTCCTCCCCAAGTTCTCTTATGTATACGCGGGTACTCCAACATCCGTAAGAGAGAGAGCTGGAAACCTTGATGCCTTCTGGCCTCCAGCATTCCGGAGAGGAGTTCCCAACCTGTCCGTACAAACAAGATTCTGGATCTCGCTAAGGATAAGGAGGGACCACACGGAGGCTGGAAGCTGTTAACGAAGCTGGGGGGAAGGGGGCTGGGAGTAGGGCCTCTGAACCAAGCTCTGGGGCTGGCCGTGGGAGGAGACCAGTCGTGGGGTTCTGAGAGTCTGGCTTGAGCAGCCAGAGGCATGGGGGCGGGGCGCTGAAGTCCATCCAGCCACCTGCTGCGGGCCGTGCCCAAGCCTTGGAGATTTTGTTGTTGAACACCACACAGGAGGGCAGGAGGTAGAAGGCCCTGGAAATCCTCTACAGCAGGATAATTAAAAATAATAATAATAATTTATCTGAAAGGCACAGTTACAAAAGAGAGGCAAAGAGAGAAAGACAGAGACAGCTTCTATCTGCTGGTTTACTCTCCAAATGGCTGCAACGGCCAGGGCTGGGCCAGGCTGGAGCCGGGAGCCTGGAGCTCCATCCGGGTCCCCCACGTGGGTGCAGGGCCCCAAGCACCTGGGCCATCTTCCACTGCTTTCCCAGGTGCATGAGCAGGGAGCTGGATCGGGAATGGAGCAGCCGGGGCTTGAACTGGCGCCCATATGTGGGAGGCAACAGCTTTGCGCCAGGATGCCGGCCGCAGTAGCAGGCTGATTTTTAAGTTGATGATTTGGTGTGGTTTTTTATAAACATTCAAGTGGCCCTAGGCAAGAAAGCAGGGTCCCTACCCCTTCCAGAGGGCTGGATGGCAGGAGGCCCATGACTTCTGAGGGTCAGGGGTGGGGGGACCCGTGGCCGGGCTGTGGACACATGGATTGCAGGCTGAGCGGTGCAAGTGCTGGACGGACAGAACCTGAGAGACAGCAGACAGACACCGGTGCCAGGCCAAGATAGCGGAGCAGACACAGACAGAGGTGCCCCCCCTGCCGGGAGATGCCCCTTCAGGGGCCCCCTCCCTGACCTGGTCTCTCCCCGCAGGCCCAGGATCGCTGGAGAACTCGGCGCCCAGGCCCCCGGGGCCCCTGACCCTGCTCTCGGCCCTGGGCTGGCTGTGGTGGAGGATGTAGGCGAGCGCCCGTGCAGGGGGCCTCAGGCCAAGCGAGGGGGAGCAGACGCCGTGGGTCTCCAGGGGGCGGAAGAGCTCTTGGCCACCGAGGAGGAGGAGGAGGAGCAGAAGGAGGAGGAGGAGGAGGAGGAAGATCTTTAGAGAACCCATCACTGTGAGGGATAACGCAAAATTATGCATCTTTCTACAGCCATTCTCGCCACCCGTTCACGTCTCCGATTGTGACCCACCCCCGGCCACCCCACACCCCTCTCTTAGCTCAGGCTGTCTACTGGCTCGTGTGTGCGGGTGTGTGTGTGTGTGTGCGAGTGCGGGTGTGTGTGAGAGAGCGAGCGAGCGAGTGGGGGGTGGGCTCTGCAGTGCTCCCTCCCCGGCCACCCCCGTGCCCCTGGCCCCAACCTGTCCCGTCCCCTCTGGCTGGAGGTAGGTATGGGGCCTCGCAGGGGGCACTGGGCTCCCCGCTGTCCCCACCTATGCACGCTCGCCCACCTCCACCCCTCCCTGTGAAAGGGCAGCCGCTGGGCAGGCTGGGAGTGGGCGGGGCGGCGCGCTCCCCTGTCCAGCTGTCCCGCAGCCTCTGTGAGCACGCAGGCCATCTCCATCGGGGCTCTGGGCCCCTGCTGCTGTCAACCCGCCAGCTGCCTGCAGCCAGAGGCCCCATCGCTGGCTCCGGGGCCTGAGACCTCCCCCGTCCCCCTGTCCCTTCCCTCCCTGGACTTTCTGGCCCGTCCCTGGGCCGATCGGTGCTTCCATCCATTGGTCAGGCTGGTGGCCGCCGCTGCCAGCCTGTCTCAGTGCTTCGCCCCTCCCCACCGCCACGCCCTCTGCCACCTGCAGCTGGCCCACACCTGTGGGCTTACTGGCCGACCACGTCCTGGCTCTCGGGCAGCGGCTCCTCCCCAAGGCTGACCAGACCGTCCTCACGCACACTCAGACACACACTCACACACACACACACACCAGCGACTGACCAGCAATAGTCCCCGGGGCTCCAGCTGTCCTGCAGCCGGAGACCGCCTGGAGCTCCCCCTAGCGGTGGGCTCAGCACACCACACACAGCAGGGGGAAAGAGGCGTCACCCAGCCACCCTGAGCCACGTTCCCAGTTCCGCCTCCCGGGAGACCCACTGTCAGCACCCACCCCAAACCACAGCACCCAGAGCTTGGTGGAGAAGAGGGCAGAGCAAGGGGCAGTGACTGTACCTCAGACGGGGGCGTGGGCCCCATCCCGCATTGTCTTCCATTCCCGGGGCCCCAAGCAGGGGGAGGGGGAGGGGGAGGGAGCCCAGGGAGGGAGGGGGCCCTGGGGGCCGTGTGTTCCGACTCATGGGGAGTGTTGAGACCACCACACCAATAAACGCCTTTTTCCAAAGTCTCCGCCTGCAGATGCGCACGTCATTGGCGGTCTGATGGGTGGAGGAGGGGCGGGGGTCGCTGGCGCCCCTCGGGCCCCCTGCTTCCTCTCTGGTACGGTTGGAAGTGACCCGTCACGGAGGGGCCCCTGACTGGGGGCCTCCGTGACTGGTTCAGAGCTGGACACGAGGCCCCGGGGGCTGCGAAGGGTGTGTGTGCTGGGTGGGGGGGTGTTCTGCGGGACACTGGGCTCAACGGCTCCCTCACATTGCGAGATCTGGGGGCTGTGGGGACGGCAGGTGGGGCCTGTTTGGCCAAAGGGGCCGTCGACCTAAACGACACGATGAGGCTCTCCAAAGCTCGGTATGGGCCTTGTCGTGGGGACGCGCGTGCAAGGAGGCTGAGGCAGGGGAATTGCTTTAAAGGTGGAAGAGAGGATGATGGGAGGTTATCCCGGGTCACCCAAGGTTGGACAGGCAGGCGCTGGGCAGCTGCGTTCTCTGTGCACGGCCGCCGTGTGGGGCAGAGCCGTTCCTGAATAAACGGTCCTTGTGAGCCGGCGGGCGACTCCTCCATGACCCCCACCCAGCTCTAATCAACTCCTGGCTTTATTTTGGTTAAGGCTTGACAATGTGACTGTGTGTATTGACGATTTTCACAAGACGAGCCTGCCCGACGGCCAGAGAGGGAGACGCACAGAGGGGTGGGTGTGTGTGTGTGTTGGAAAGCAGCCCTGTTCCCTTCCTGTGTCTCTGGATGCCGTGGTGTGATGATGGAGAGTGGGGCTCCAGCAGCCATCTTGTAACAGGAGGCAACATGCGCAAAGAAAACGTCCCAACCCAGTGAGGGTGGCGGATCCGGCTCCAGGGCCGGGCCCGGCTGAGGCCACCGCTGGGCCAGCTGACGTGAGCACCCTGTCTGTTCTGTTCTTGTGTTTCACTTGCAAGTGAAAGAATCCTCACGGGTCCGTCCGCTCCTTACATTCCGGATGGGAAGCCCACCCGGAGGGCCGGACACGGGGTGCAGCGGCTAAGACACCACTTGGGTTCGAGAGCGCCTGGGTTCAAGTCCCGGCTCTGCTCCACACCCACCTCCTGCTGAGGTGCGGCCCCGGAGGCGCTGGCGCTGGCGCGCGTCCTTGGGCCCCGGCCGTGGGCCTGCCCCGGCCCTGGCTGCTCCCTCTGCCACGTTCCGTCTCTCTCCCTCTCTGCCTGCCTTTCTAATGTAATGAAAATAAATATGATTCCAGGCCAGCTCTCTGCTGTGGCCAGGGAGTGCAGTGGAGGATGGCCCAGGTACTTGGGCCCTGCACCCCATGGGAGACCAGGAGAGGCACCTGGCTCCTGGCTCCTGCCATCGGATCAGCGCGGTGCGCCAGCCGCGGCGGCCATTGGAGGGTGAACCAACGGCAAAGGAAGACCTTTCTCTCTGTCTCTCTCTCTCTCACTGTCCACTCTGCCTGTAAAAAAAAAGAAAAAAAAAAGTTAAAAATGCTAAAAAAAAAAAAAAAAAAAAAAAAAAAAAAAAAACCTAGAAGCAAAGACGAGGCCGCCGGGTGCCGGGGGGCAGCAGGCGCCCGGGCCTTGCCCTGCTAACAGGCACGGGCTCTCGGCTCATGGTGGGGCAGCTCCAGGCCTCTGCCTTCCTGAAGCACAGGCTGGGGACACAAGCCGTCGGGTGCTCTCGGGAGCTCTCAGGAGGCGGGGGCCAGGCACGCTGGGGCCTGACACGCCCACGGCGGAGGCAGGGTCTTCTGTGATGGCAATGCTGGGCTTGAGAAGCCAACAAGGGCAGAGAACGTTCTAGAAGGCTCCCAGTCCAGGGGAGGCTCAGCGGGGGCTGGGGAGGCTCTGGCCGGCACCCTGGGAGGTCTGGGTCCACCTGGGCGGCCGGAGAAGACGGAGGTGATGTGCAGATGGAGGCGCGGGGCGGGCTGGGGGCTCTTGTCCGAGGCTGCGCCAGCCCCCTCGCGGGCACCTGCCTGGCTGCGGGCAGCAGGGCCCGGCCCCGCCCACATCAGCTGGGCCTTCTCCCGTGGGCGTGGGGGGAGGGGCCGGAGTCTCGCTCCTGGGTCCCAGCTCGGGTCCCGCAGGCTCTGGGAGAAACAGGAAGTCGGCCGCCTCACACCTGCGTGGCCGTCCGCACCGTCCGCACCGTCCTCGGGCCCCCGCAGGGCGAGAGCACTGGCCCGGGGCCCGGGGCCTGGAACAGAGAGACGGGGTCAGCCTGGGGGTCAAGGCCGCCCAAATACCATTTCCCAGCTCCAGCTGGAAACTTCCAGAAACTAGCCGGGCTCCCAGCATCCTCGGGGGCTAAGCCGCACAACCAATAATTCCACCCCCTCGGAGAGCCAAAGGGATGACCTGCCCGACCTTCATGGAGAAAGAGGTCTCAGCCCACCGCCCTCCTGGGGGGACCTGAGGTCAGCCCACCACCCTCTGGGGAGGGCAGAGGTCAGCCCACCGCCCTCCCAAGGGGCACGAGGTCAGCCCACCGCCCCCTTGGCGGGGAGCAGAGATTAGCGGACCACCCTCCGGGGATCAGAGGTCAGCCCTCCTAGAGGGCAGAGGTCAGCCCACCGCCCTTCTGGGGGGACCCGAGGTCTCTCCTCTTGCCATCCACGTAAACGGGGAGCCACGTCCGCCCCCCGTGGGTTTTGTTGGTGGAAGTGTCGCCGACCGACAGACAAGCGAAGCGAGCACGCCTCACGCCCCGGACCCCAAGTCTCGACGTCCGCCCCGGCCCTGGCCCCGGGAGGACGCGGCTTCCCCGCACCCACCTGGGGGGCCTTGGCTGGGACAGGGGCCGCGGGCGGGGCTCTGCAGCCCAGAGGCCGCGGGGGCTGCGCAGGGGCCACACTCGGGAGCGTCTTCTCGGGCGGGGAGGCCACGGGGGCCAGGGCGGGAGGCCGCTTCGGAGGCGTCTTGTCTGAGAAACCGGAGGGAGAGCAATAGAGGCTTGCGATTGGCTGCTGCTCCGACAGGCCCACCCAACCAATGGCAAGGAAAGCTGGCCCAAGGGGTGGAGCATGGCTCTGATTGGCTGCTGTGGCGGCGGGAAGGCAGGACGGATGGCCTAGGACTGCGCTGATTGGCTCAGCCAGGTAGGCGCCCTCCCAGGGGCCCCGCTCACCCCGGAAGCGGCGCAGGCAGCAGACGCACAGGACGAGGAGCCCGGCCAGCAGGGCCAGGCCCAGCAGGGTGCCCAGGACGACGCCAGCAATGGCCCCGGGGCCCAGGGTCGGGCCTGTAGAGACCAAGAGAAGGGAGCCAGGTGTGCTAAGCCTCCAGCTCAGCGTTTGCCCGGGGACCCCGGAGTCCCAGCCGCCCCCCGCACTCCCAGTTCCCTTAGCAACTCCTGAGCCCGGGCGGCGGGGAGCCGGGCAGGCTGCGTCCTGTCCTGGCGGGTCTGACACTCAGACATGAGCAGCAGTAATGACACGCTGTGCCAAGATGGGGGGCGGTCCCCAGCAGCCACGTTTGAGGGGCGGGAGAGAGCGAAGGGCGCTCCGAGCACAGGGCACAGGGCGTGCAAAGGCCCGGAGGCAGCAGAGTCCAGTGCAGGGGAGCACGACACAGCCTGAAGCTGGGGGCGGGTGCACAGGGCCTGGGGACTTGGCAGGGCCGCAGCGGGGGGCTCTGTTAGCGTCACTGTGGCTTCTGCGTGGAGCACAGAGACCAGGCAAGGGAGAAGGCGTGTCCGACCCACACATGGGTGGGAAGACGGAAGTGGAGGGGTTAGAAGAGCATTTCTGGAGGGGCCAGCGCTGTGATGCAGCAGGTTAAAGCCGCAGCCCATACGGGCGCCGGTTCGAGTCCCGGCTGCTCCACTTCTGATCCAGCTCTCTGCTGTGGCCTGGAAAAGCAGTGGAAGATGGCCCAAGTGCTTGGGCCCCTGCACCCGCATGGGAGACCTGGAACAAACTCCTGGCTCCTGGTTTCAGATCAGCCAAGCTCTAGCCATTGCGGCCATCTGGGGAGTGAACCAGCAGATGGAAGACCTCTCTCTCTCTCTCTAATTCTGACTTTCAAATAAATAAATCTCAAAAAAACAAAAACAAAACCTGACCCCCCCCCCCCAAGGCTGGGGACTCTGGGTGCTATGGCATCTTAGGCGAGCAGAGAGCATTGAGCCGGGGAGACCCGCAGGTCTGAGGCCCAAACCCCAAGCCTCGCCAGCGTGTCCCCGCTGAGAGTGACCGACAGAGCTGCGTTCACTCCTGACCTCGCGTGCCTGAGACCGCGGCCCTGTCCTGCAACGGGGTCTTGGAAGGTGTAATCAAGGCAAGATAAGACGGCTAGGGTGGCCCCAGCCCAAGATCGCCTAACCTCCCCCTGTAAGGAGGACAGAGCTGCGGGGGAGGGGAGGCCGCGGGAAGCTGCGGGCTGAGAAGGGAGCTGCACCTGCTGCGGGGCCCAGGCTGCACAGCGGCGCCTGAGCCGGGAGCACTCGCCCCCGGGAGCCCCCGCCCCGCCACACCTGCGCTTCAACCTGGGAGCTCCCAGCATCTGGTTACAGTCCCCGCGGGCCGCCAGCAGGCGGCGCTCGCAGCCCCGACTCACCGGCCCGGTAGATCCGGCTCTGTGTCGGAGTCCCTGGCTGCGCCCCCAGCGTGGGCAAGACGCGCAAGGCCCAGGTCCCCGGGTTCCGAGGAGGCAGGGGCACCACGGCCGACCGCTCGCGAGGCCCCAGGACGAGCAGGGACACCCAGTCTTTGGAGGCCGCGGCTTCGGGCCGGGCTTGGATCTCAAAGCTGCTGATGAGGGCCCCGCGCTCCACGTCCCAGGTCAGCACGGCCGCCCCCTGGGCCCGCTGCAGCCGCCACGAGGACACGGCCGGGCCTGGGGGGGGGGGGAGGGGGAGGACAGCAGCTGGTTCTCGGTCTCGGCGGGGGGAGGGGCGGGGTCTGAGGGAGGAGGGGCTGGACCCCTGGCTCTGAGGGAGGAGGGCTGGGGCTGGACCCCTAGGTCTGAGGGAGGAGGGCTGGGGCTGGACCCCTGGGTCTGAAGGAGGAGGGGCTGGGGCTGGACCCCTGGGTCTGAAGGAGGAGGGGCTGGGGCTGGACCCCTGGGTCTGAGGGAGGAGGGGCTGGGGTTGGACCCCTGGGTCTGAGGGAGGAGGGGCTGGGCTGGACCCCTAGGTCTGAGGGAGGAGGCTAGGAGCAGGAACCCCTGGGTCTGAGGGAGGAGGGGCTGGGCTGGACCCCTGGGTCTGAAGGAGGAGGGGCTGGACCCCTGGGTCTGAGGGAGGAGGCTAGGAGCAGGGACCCCTGGGTCTGAGGGAGGAGGGGCTGGGCTGGATCCCCGGGTCTGAGGGAGGAGGCTGAGACCTGTGAGCTGGTCTGAGGGCGGGGGCTCACCGGAGAGTGTAATCTGGTCGCCGCCTGCCCCCAGGGCCCCGCTGCACAGCACGGAGTAGTTCCCCAGGTCGCGAGCCTGGCTGAAGTTGCCGATGAGGAGCCGCCGCCCGTCCTGGCTGAGCCGCAGGCGCCCTCCGCCCCCAGGAGCCAGCGGCCGCCCCTCCCGGGCCCAGGTCGCCCGCGCGGGTGCGGGGCAGCCGGCGGCCTCCAGCGCCACCTCGGCCTCCCCGGACGGCGTCCGCTCCACCAGGGCGCGGAGCAGCACCGCCCGCGGAGCCTCTGCGGGCCGGGCGGGGTAGAAGCGAGTTAGAAGCGGGTCAGGAGTGGACAAATCGCCCTGGACTCAAAGTCCCCCTCGGCTCCCCCCAGCACCTGCGAAGGCGACCCCTCCCCAGCGAAGGCGAGCCCCCCCCCTCACCCGGGGTGACCGTGCAGGTGCGCGTGGCCACCAGGTGTTGGGCCAGGCAGGCGATGCGGACGCCGGCGAGCCGGGGGTGGGCGGGAACGTCCACTTGCAGCGTGGAGAGCGCCGGCCCCGCGTGGATGCCTGCGGGGAGGCCCTGGAGCCGCAGGGAGGCGGCGGGGACCCCGCCGGGCCACGAGCAGTGGAAGCGGAGGCTGCGGTCCCCGGGCCCGCCTTCCACCGAGCACTGCGGGGACCCGCGGGGCAGATCTGCGGAGGGAAGGGGCCGGCGAGGGCGGGGTCTCGCACCTGCTGCTTCCCGGCCCCGCCGCTCGCTCGCCCAGCCTCGCCCCCGCCCCGCTGACCGCCGCCCGCTCCTGGGAAAACTGCTTCCTCGCGAACAGGGCGCCCCGCCGGCCGGCTCCGCGGGAGCACGCCCCCCGCCCACCGGCACCGCTTCCTCCCGTGGCTCCGCCCCTCCACTCTGGCCACGCCCACTCAGTCCCCTCCCTCTGCCCACCTCCGTAGTCCCGCTGACCCCGCCCTATCCACAGGCGTGCCCGCCCCTCCGCGCTGGCCCCGCCCCACCCAAGGCGTCCCCACGCCCCTGAGCTGGGCTCGCCCCACCCAAGGCGGCCCCGCCGCGCTGGCCACGCCCTTCTCCCCGCCCCACTACAGATGACCCCGCCCCACCCGCAGGCCTCCCCGCCCCGCCGCGTGGGCCCCCAACCCTTGTCCCCGCCCACTCCCGCCGGCCCCGCCCTACCTGAGGCATCCCCATTGCCCTGCGATGGCCCCACCCCTCTGGCCCCGCCCTTCTCCCCGCCCACCCGCCCCCCCACACAGGTGGCCCCACCCCTCCCTCTCCCCCGCCCACCCCGCTGGCCCCGCCCCTCCCACAGGCGGCCCGCCGTGGTGGTCCCGCCCCTCTCCCCGCCCGCGCCGCTGGCCCCGCCCCGCCCGGCCGCACGCACCCGCCACGGTGAGGTTGAGCAGCGAGCGGCGGCGGCGGCCGGTGCGCGGGTTCGCGGCGAGGCAGGCGTAGGCGCCGGCGTGGCCCGGCCCGACCGCGGGCAGCAGGAGGCGCGGCCCCGCGGGCACCGCGGCCTCGGCGGGGTCCGCCAGGCTCCAGGCGATGTCGGCGGGCGGCCGCGAGGGGGCGCTGCAGCGCAGGGTCACGTTGCTGCCGGCCGAGACGTAGACAGCCGGGGCGGCGTCGCGGTCCGAGGAGACGCTGATGGCCGGCTGGTCCGGGCCGTCTGCGGGGAGTGGGGGGCGGGTCGGGACGGCGAGGGCTGGGCTGCGGGCCGCGTGCGCCCCTGCCCCCGGGGACTCAGCCCCCCGACTCACAGAAGACGCTGACGTTGGCCGCGGCCTCCGCGTGGCCGAAGGGGCTGCGGACGCTGCAGGTGTAGCGGGCGTGGTCGGCGCGCCCCGGGCGCGCGATGACCAGCTGGTCGCCGTCGGCGCGGATGCGGGCTGGCTCAGCTCCCTCGGGGTCCGCCGCCCCCAGGGCGCGTCCGTCGCGGCTCCAGCGCAGCTCCCCGCGACCCGGCCGCCACCCCACGCAGCGCAGCCGCAGCTCGGCCGCCCCCTCCTCCGTCTCCGGGGCCTGGGGCTGCACGGACAGCTGGGGTATGGGCTCTGGAGAGGGGACCAGACTCAGGGGCCGGTCGGGAGCCGGGTCCCCGGGCCCTATCTCCCGCAGCCCCACTGTCCAGCTCTCTGGGCCGCTGGCCCGCCTTCTCCCTCCCTCTGCCCCGGGGAGGGACCCCCATGTCGTGCCCGCAGGGGTCAGCGCAGAGCAGGCCCTGCAGCCTGCGCTCCGGACGCCGGCGGGGGTGTGTGTGGGGAGGCGCTCACCATAGACGCCCACCGTGAACTCCCGAATCTGCCAGGGGCCCCCGGCCCGGATGACCTCGGCCCTGTAGACCCCTGCATCTTCGAGCTGGGCAGAAGCGAGCTCTAGGCCGCCTGCGTCCTGATCGAACCGCAGCCGGGCGCGGTGGGCAGGGTCCAGGCTGGTGGGAGGAGCCCCGGGCCCCAGGCCCCCAGCGGCCAGGATCTTGGAGCCGCGGCGCCAGACCACCAGAGGGCCAGGGGCGGGGGGCCCAGGGCTGGGGGCTAGAGCCAGAGGGAGCCGGATGGTGGTCCCCACCAGCACGGCGAGGGGCCCCTCGGCCACTTGGGAGAAGCTGGCCGCTGGCTGGGTTTCCACGGAGACCTTGGGCTCTGGTCTGGGGGCAGAGGGTTCAAGATCCAGGGTCGCAGGCGGGGATTGAGAACCTGGGGTCTTGCCGAGTCCTTGGGTATCTGGGACATGAGCGGAGGTGTTTGAAGCTGGGGTCTTCACCGGGAAGGGAGCCCCCTGGTGGCTGTCGGGGTCTGCAGTGTGGGACCAGATGGAACCCGGGCTGGAAACCTCGGCAGAATCGTTGGACCAGAAGGAGCCGGAAGCCGCGCTGGAGTTCAGGGCCTCTTGGAACCAGTCCCGGCCAGGGGTTCGGGCAGAGGCTCCTGGATCTGGAGCCCGGCCCGGAGATTTCCAGCTGGGGGCTTTGGTGGAGGTGCTGCCCTGCCGAGGTCCAGAAGGGGCTGTGGGGACGAGGGCCCCTACTCCACAGGCTGCGGAGGAGACACGGATGGTGTTGGGGGAGGCTGCAGGGGGCGCCGGTGGGGAGGGGGCTGTGCAGGGACTTACCCAGGAGCAGCAGGAGCCGCGGAGCCCGCGAGGTGTCCATGGTGCTGGCCGCACCCCCGGGAGGACACTGGAAGGAGACCCAGGGCCTTCGCTGTCCCTCCCGGGTCGGACGGGTCGGACAGGACGGGTGGCTTAGCTTCCTGGGCGGGGAAGGGAGCCAGGCCCGGCGGGAGGTGCCCGTGGCCCCCACTCCTGTCTGGCGGCTGCACTCCCACCCCACCCCACCTATCTCCATTACCATCTCCATCTGTGGGAGGCCCAGCCGCAAAGCTGTCCACTCCCCATGCCTGGAGGGGGGAGATGGGGAGATCTGAATCAAAGCCAGGAAGACTTCCTGGAGGAGGGTGAGGTGACCTTTCAGATTTCCCACTTCCAACAGCCCGGGTTTCAGCTCAGACTCCTCCTCCGTGGCTCCTGGCCGCAGGCCACACCTGAGCCTCCTCCTCCTCCTCCTCGGCTCTGGTCTCTCTCAAGGCCGCCTCCCACCCACGTGCCAGGGGCCCCACACAGCCTGGGTCCCGCTGAGCTCTGCACCCTCCCGACTCCCAACCCCTCTCGGATTTTCCACAAAACTGCAGGGTGGCTCCATCGCCTGTGCAGAAGCTGGCAGACCCCACCCCCTCCCTACTGCCCATCTCTGGATCCTACTCCTCCTGCCCCCTCCCTTCCCCTTGGTGGCCCGTCCCCTCCCTCCTCCAGGGTCCCTCTGAGGGTCTTTCTACGCTCAGTGCCCTCTGGAGACGTCCACGCCGTGCCTGCTCCGTCCCTGTCCAGTGCTGACCCTCGGCCCCTCCCGCCGTCCTTGGGCCCTCTCGCACTTGCCAGCCTTTGGCCCTACCTGGGATGCTCCCATAGCCCCCTGCCCACCTCCAACCCGGCTCAACCACAACTGGCCCTTCAGGTCTCCCTTATCAAGGAGCAGTGTAACAGCCACTCGGCTCTGCCAGCGCCCACGCTGAGGGCCTCCCCAGTGCCCTGCTCCTGCAGGCTGGGCCTCGTTGCCCTGGTGTCATGGACCAGGAGGCGGGCTCAGGCGGTCAGGGGGCCAGCGGGGGAGGTTGGACTTGTGGCTGGGGGCTGTCCCAGTGCTCACTCCTCTGGGCTCAGGGCTTCTCTGCTTGGGCCGCATCTTGTGACCCTGCCCCAGCACGGCTCGCGCCACACTGATGACACAAGGGACGGATCAGGTACGTTCTGTCAGGCGTGCATCTGCGGGCACCCTGGGAGGGCGCAGAGCTCAGCCCAGGCCGCGCCGCCGGCAGAGGCGAGCGTGGAGCCCAAGCTTGGGACGGTCTGCCTGGCCGGAACTGTGGCTTCTGGCTTCCTTCCGGCCCGTGCGCCCCACGCCTCGGCATGTGGGCGCCCCGGCACATGTGGCACAGTTCAAAGTCCTTCTCACCTTCCTCTCTCTCTCTAACATTTATTTTTATGTATTTGAAAGGCAGAGGTACAGAGAGGGAGGGAGCGAGCGAGCGAGCTTCCATCCACCAGTTCCCTCCCCAAGCGGCTGCATGGCCAGCGATGGGCCAGGTCAAAGCCAGGAGCCAGGAGCCTCATCCGGGTCTCCCACGTGGGTGCAGGGGCCCAAGCACTTGGGCCATCCTCTGCTGCTTTCCCAGGTGCATTAGCAGGGAGCTGGATCGGAGTGGAGCAGCCGGGACTCGAACCGGCGCCTGTGTTGGATGCCGGCGTCACCTGCTAGGCCACTGTGCTGGCCCCTACCTTTACACACAGCCTGGATGTCCTCTCCCTGCGGAAGCCTCCCTGACCCCACAGGACAGGCCGGCTGCCCCGCCTGGGCTCCCAAGGGCTCTGAGTGCCCGCCGCCCCTGCCCCCTGCGTCCCAGGCGCCCCGATCCATCCCCTTCAGCCAGGGACCGCACGTGACTCAGCCCGCCCCTTGGCACCGCCGGCGCCGCCCTGGCACACCGGGGATTTAATAAATATTTGTTGGATGAATCAAAACCAGCCCGGTCTCCGGGGCACAAGGTAGGAGGGCCACGCATCGAGTCAGGGCTTTATTGCTGAGTTTTGGGGAGCGGCTCAGATCCGCCCGATCTCCCTCAGCTTGGCCACCAGGTCCTCGGTGGTCTCCACCTTGACGCCGGCTGTGCGCTGGGGAGGGTCCTCCACGCTGACCACGGACAGCCGGGAGCTCAGGTCCACGCCCAGGTCCCCGGCCTTGAGCACCTCAATCTTCTTCTTCTTGGCTTTCTGCGGGGGGGGGGGGGGGGGGCACAGGTCTCAGGGCTGCTGCGGCCACCTCCCCCGGGGCCAGGCCTGGCGTGCACGGGTCCTGGTGGCTGGGACGGCCCGGGAGGCCTCCCCTCTCAGGCAGCACAGCACTGGCAAACCCGTCCTCTTGGTAGGAGTCGCTCAGTGGATTTACGGCTGGGATGACCCACTGAGCCCTCCCATGGCTGGGATGACCCACGAGCCCTCCCCATGGCAGGGATGACCCACGAGCCCTCCCCATGGCAGGGATGACCCACGAGCCCTCCCCATGGCAGGGATGACCCACTGAGCCCTCCCCATGGCTGGGATGACCCACGAGCCCTCCCCATGGCAGGGATGACCCACGAGCCCTCCCCATGGCAGGGATGACCCACTGAGCCCTCCCCATGGCTGGGATGACCCATGAGCCCTCCCCATGGCAGGGATGACCCACTGAGCCCTCCCCATGGCAGGGATGACCCATGAGCCCTCCCCATGGCAGGGATGACCCACTGAGCCCTCCCCATGGCAGGGATGACCCACTGAGCCCTCCCTATGGCAGGGATGACCCACGAGCCCTCCCCATGGCTGGGATGACCCACGAGCTCTCCCCATGGCAGGGATGACCCGTGAGCCCTCTCCATGGCAGGGATGACCCACTGAGCCCTCCCCATGGCAGGGATGACCCACGAGCACTCCCCATGGCAGGGATGACCCACGAGCCCTCCCCATGGCAGGGATGACCCATGAGCCCTCCCCATGGCTGGGATGACCCACTGAGCCCTCCCCATGGCTGGGATGACCCCCGAGCCCTCCCCATGGCTGGGATGACCCACTGAGCCCTCCCCATGGCTGGGATGACCCATGAGCCCTCCCCATGGCTGGGATGATCCACTGAGCCCTCCCCATGGCTGGGATGACCCACTGAGCCCTCCCCATGGCTGGGATGATCCACTGAGCCCTCCCCATGGCTGGGATGACCCACGAGCCCTCCCCATGGCTGGGATGACCCGTGAGCCCTCCCCATGGCTGGGATGACCCGTGAGCCCTCCCCATGGCTGGGATGACCCACTGAACTCTCTGTGGGCCAAGCTGACCCAATGAGCCCATCTGTCTAACCACAGTGAACTCTGCCTGTTAGCCAAAGGACTTCATGAACCCGCCTTAAAGAGCCAGGTGATCCAATGAATCCTCTTCATTTGGCCGATTACCAATGGACTTTTTCCATTGGCTGGACTGACTGCCCAGGGAAGCTTTCTATTGGCTGTTTGGGCTGTCAGCGGCGCTTTCCTCCAGCACTCACCATGATGTTGGGCAGCGTGGCGTAGCGGGGTTCATTGAGCCGCAGGTCCGCGGTCACCACGGCGGGCAGCTTCAGGCGCAGGGTCTCCAAGCCCCCGTCGACCTCCCGCTCCACCCGTAGCTTGTCGCCCTCCAGCGTCACCTGGGAGGCGAACGTGCCCTGGGAGAGTGGGCGAGGGCCTTAGGTCAGGCGCCGGCTGGCCTCTGCGTGCCTGGACGCATGGGTGAGCGGAGAGGCAGCAGAGGCCATCCCGCGAGGGTCAGGATGGGGTGGGGGGCCACAGAGTCGCAGGAGAGAATGGCAGAAACACATCCGGGACCGGCGGGTTAAGGCGCCCCACGCTGGAGCGCGGTTTGGGCCGGCACTGGGGCCAGCCCCCTGCTCCACTCCTGGGGAAGCAGCGGAGTGGAGCTGCGTGGAGACCGGGATGGGGTCCCAGTCTCGGCTGTTGTGGCCATTTTGGGGGTGCGCCAGCAGACAGATCTCTCTCTCTCTAGCTCTGCCTTTCAAACAAAAAATTTAAAAATGTCTTAAAAAATAAACAAACAACTGTAGAAAGGGTGTGTATCCCCCGGGGTGTGGAGGCAGATGTCCTGGGGGCCTGTCGGTGAGGAGTGCCCGCTCCCCACCTTAGCGACCGCGGGCACCCAGGGGCCCACCGCTAAACAACCAGCGGGAGCTCTATCGTTCCCACTTTACAGATGTGGAAAACTGAGGCCGGGAAGCTGGATAACAGGGCCACCGTCAGCCAGTGCTGGGGGATCAGGGAGCTGCTCACCCGGGCCCCCAAGAGCTCCCGTGAGCCCCTCCACCCAGCCAACAAGAGCCTGGAGTGCTGGCCTCGGCCTGACTCAGCACTTCCTCCCCAGGCGCCTGCTGCGGCTCACCCTCCATCTAGCGCCCGCTCTCTCCCCTCGCTGAGTCACTGCACAGACCTTCCAGGTCTTGCTGTGACTATCACGGAGCCGCAGCCACACCCGAGCGTCCCTGGGCCTGGCTCTTGGACACGCCGTGGCCGTGACCCTGGCCGTGGCCCGAGGTTCCGGCAGAGGAGAGGGTGGTGACCCAGTAACCACACACCGGGGAGGAAGGGACAGGGAGACCGTGACCCGACGGCAGGAGAGAGACGGGGTGGGTGCTTTGCAGAATCATCTAGAACCATGGCCCCTGTCCACGTGCGGCTGCTGAAATGAGGGTTGCACAGGGGAGGAATAATTGGAACTGATATTGGATGGGGCAGCACTGTGGCATCATGGGTAAAACTGCCGCCTGCAGTGCCGGCATCGCACATGGGCACTGGTTCAAGTCCCGGCTGCTCCACTTCCGATCCAGCTCTCTGCTGTGGCCTGGGAAAGCAGTGGAAGATGGCCCAAGTCCTTGGTCTGGGAACCTAATTTCTGATGAAAATTTAGCGTCTGGACTGGGGTGTGCAGTATCAGGTACTACCAGGGAGATTTTGAAGACAATTCAAAAAAAATTGTAAGATATTGATTACATGTTTGATAAGACTTTAGATACCATGGGGCTACATAAAGCATTACCCCACGAGTTCGGCCTGTTCCTTCTCCTGGACTGGGGGAGCTGGGGCTGGGGTGGGCACGAGCACTTCACACGGGGCAGGGAGGCCCCTCCAAGCAGGGGCTGACAGAGGCCGGCGGGCAAGAGAAGGCAGGAGGCCCCCCGAGGAGTGGGGAGAGCCCGGCCGGTCCCGAGCAGGTGCGCCCCGCTGCGCCTCACCTGTGGCCAGTCCAGAAACCCGGCCGTCATCTGCCCCGTCTGGTTACAGTCATCGTCGATCGCCTGCGGGAGAGAAGAGGCCAGCCACGCGCGAGGCTCAGTGCGGCTTCCCGGGTGCCAGCCGGGGCTCTGGCTAGAGCAGGGCCCAGAGGTGAGCGGCCACTTGTCCGGGGCCCTGTGCCCCCCTTCGCCCCTGTATAAATGTTCACAGATGCCTCCCGTGAGAACACCCTGGCCCCTGGCTCCGGGCATGGGAACTTGCTTCAAGCTGGCCCTGGGAAAGCGGTGTTGCTCACTCCCTAGGCGTGAGCCCGCAGGTGCAAACCCCAAGCCGAGCCCGGGGAGCAGCCCACCAGGCCACCTGGGCACCCTGTCTCCCCGCTGGGCCCCAGGACCCCGCTGCCCCTGTGCCCGCTCCACCCGCCCAGCCCCCACTCCCCCTTCCTCTCACCCTGTCTGCTTAGGCTCTAATGATGTCCCTCCTCACCCCTCCCCCGGCTGAGGAGCCGCCAGGAGGATGGGCGCCCCCTGCTGGGAGCGCCGGTGTGCTGCGGGGCGTCCCAGCCCCACTTCTCCCCAGACTCTCGGCCTCCCGGCCCCAGCCCAGTCCTCACAGCCTCCGGACTCTCTGCCAGAGCTGACCCCGGCACGCGGCCTCGGCAGCTGGGGACCAGGTCACAGCCTCCGCGCCCGTCTCGCCCGAGGACCTCCAGGGACCTCGGTGACCCAGCGTGACCCTGCCCTCCCCCTCAGACTCAGGGCTGACTGTTAAGTGCCAGCTGCTCAGCTCCCCCGGGGCCACCTGCGGTGTGGCTCACACCCCGCCCTCCTGAGCAGGGTGAGGTGGGCGGGTGTGGAGGGGGAGGGGCGGCGCACCCACCTGCTTGCCCAGCAGCACCAGGTCCACCTTTTCCTTCTCAGCCAGCTTGGCCAGGACTCGGGCCACCTGCAGGGGACCCAGGCGATCCGCCTCTGCGGGGGGCACCTCCACGTGGATGCCACGGTCAGCGCCCATGGCCAGAGCCGTGCGGATGGTCTCCTGCGGAGGACCAATGGGCTCCACTTGGCATCTACCCAGCCCCACCCCCTCCTTCCCCAGCCCTGGCCCCGCCCCCTATGGCCCCTCCTCCCCCACCAGCCCGGCCCCAGCCCCTCCTCCCGCAGCTCCAGGGCCCCGCCCCGCGCACCTGGCACTGGGCCGGCCCGCAGCTCACGGCGATGACCTCCTTCACCAGCTTCTTCTCCTTGAGCCGCACGGCCTCCTCCACGGCGATCTCGCAGAAGGGGTTCATGGAGTGCTTCACGCCATCCGTGACCACGCCGGTCTTGTCAGGCTTCACCCGGATCTGCCCAGCCAGGGGAAGGGCGCAGGGTCAGGCCACAGGGTAGGCCCCGCCCCCCCCCCCCCCCCCGCCCGGACCTGGCGCCCACCCCATCACAGCTGCAGGGAGAGCCGGGCTGCAACTCGGAGGCGGGGCCAGGCCGCCCAACACAGGGTCAAGGTCACAGCCCCGCTGCTCCTCAGGCTGAGGCTTCTCACGCTTGCTTGCTGGCTGTGACACCCGCACTTTACAGTACCCCCAAGTGAGGCCTAAAGACACAGCCTACACAGGCCCCGGCCCGGTGAGCGGCACGCGGCCACGTGAGCCCCGCCTGCATCCCGGAGCTGCTGGCTCCCGGCGACACGGAGGTCACGGCCTGACCCTGCCGTGAGCTGGCCACGGGCATCTCGGCCGCTGGGGTGTCCCGGGTAACCTTAGCCTCACCGCACCAGCCCAGGCCTTGTTCTCAGCTCCGGGACAGGACCTGCACGGCCTCCTGAGGACAAATGGAGACGCTGCTGGCCACCAGGTGCTGCAGGGGCGCCATGTGGGAGCCCTGTCACCATCCCTGGGCGTGGCTGACTCTGGGGCTCTGCAGGGGCCAGCCTGGCCCACGGTACCGGTACTGGAGAAGGCAGGGTGCCTTCAAGGGGGGCCGCCGTGAC
The DNA here is from genome assembly GCF_964237555.1 of Oryctolagus cuniculus. Classification (NCBI taxonomy): domain Eukaryota; kingdom Metazoa; phylum Chordata; class Mammalia; order Lagomorpha; family Leporidae; genus Oryctolagus; species Oryctolagus cuniculus. The sequence continues at coordinate 6,952,361 of NC_091449.1, read as the reverse complement.
AGGTGCAATAATGGCCCCCACAGACGGCCTGGCCATGGGACCTTCCCCGTTTGACATGAGCTTGCCCTGGGCCCCAAATACAATCCCAAAGGAAGCTGCAGGGGACTGAGGGAGGTGAGTTTGCCCTGGAGGAAGGAGGGGGAGGGGAAGGGAGTGAGTGGGGGGAGGGGGGAGGGAGGCAGGGCCATTAGCTTACATAGGTTGCTCCTTAGACCCGGGCCCCTGTGCCCCCACTCACTCACCAGCACAGAAACAGAATGGGAAACCTTCTCTTTAGGGGCCAGGAGGAGACGGGGCGGGGGCCCGGCCCCCGACTCCCAAGGCACAGAGGTGAGAACTCAGCACCCAGCACCTGCTGTCCGTGGAAGGCCTTTGAGGCCTGGAGGCACTGTGTCGTTTAAGTCAGGAAACCCTGGCTGGCCTGAGAATCGGTAAGAAGGGTTTTTGGGTTTTTTGGTCTCGTTTATTTCGGAGTACCCAAAGCAGCCAGGGCCCGCGCGGGCAGTGCTGTGGCATGTTAATCGCTTCACCTGGAGGCCTGTGGGCTGGCCACTGCCCGTCCCACCCTCACTTC